>NC_064619.1:313609133-313912164 GCF_023898315.1 Schistocerca nitens | reverse complement strand
GCTATTACTCAGCTTGAGTGTAATTACAACTTCGCTCTAACGAGAAGTTAACGTGTGCTGTAATAAAGCTGGTCCACTTCGTGAAGCTTCGGTTATACGACAAGTATTTGGTTTCAATAAAGTGTCTGGGTAAATCCTGCACAATAGTTGACCTCCTCAGTATTAAAACGGCAACCGGACTATCAAAAGAAAGGATTTTACTGTTACGGCGCATCACGCTGCACTCGTCGTAATAGTGTGGTAGCACAGAAAAAAGGACTATGGATCCTCTGACCTGATTTCTAGAAAATCCCAATCGTCGGGAAGACCTACTGCACTGACAGATCGGCGACACGTAATAAATCGTCACCATCAGGCAGACAATAAACCAACGCCTATGTATCAAGAGCTGAAATGAATTGAAACGCTGCACTCGCTCGCCCTCTCTTTCGCGTGAGGGTGTCGGTAAACACATACATTCACAGAATACAGAGGCTTACAACACAATAATCATAGTCACATCAATAACTGTGATCGTATTTATTTTATTGAGCAACCTTAGCGCAATGAGGTGATCAGAGATTCACTAAACGACTTTGGAAATTAGTAACTTAATATTCTGCTAAATAATGAAGCTGGAGCGATGGGCCAGCATCTGTGGCCGAGCGGTTCTAGGCGCTTCAGTCCGGAACCGCGCTGCTGCTACGGTCGCAGGTTCGAATCCTGCCTCGGGCATGGATGTCTGTGATGTCCTTAGGTTAGTTAGGTTTAAGTAGTTCTAAGTCTAGGGGACTGACGGCCTCAGATGTTAAGTCCCATAGTGCCTAGAGCCAGTTTTTGGATCGATGGAAGCATGCCAGCAATATTAGAGTTCACTATAACGCATTGGCAGTTATGCTAAACAATGACCTGATAACGAAGAGAAGCTGAGACAGTTTGCAGTATTTAACAAATTAAGAATAACAAATACTTTCTTTAGAGAAAAAGACATCCATAAATTTACTTAGTGCGCAAGGGGGCGTTGGTCGCTAATTGACTATGTCGTTACGAATAAAAACTGTTATCTAAGTGATATATCAACGGATCACTGTTTGCTAACATAAAAAGAACATCGCCTAGCAAGGTGGACGACAGTGAAAAGCCGTCAAAGAGCGAATGAAAAAGTGATTAAAATATACCTATTGCAAGAAGAAAATATAAACACTTTTAATCAGAGAAGATTATCTGACTACCTACAAAAACAAGAAATTGGCCAAGATATTAATCAGGAATGGGATAAGTTTATCATAGTTCTAGGAACCATAACGAAGTGCTAGGTAAAAAAGGAAAGGACCGAAAGAAAAAAGGATAAGGATATGGGATAAAGAAACTGCGAACGCAATAAGAGACAAGAAATGAAGCTCACCTACAAACGTTACAACAAGAAACGGGTGAAGAAAGAGAGCTACAGGGAAAAACGAAATGATCTGATAAACATTGCAAGGAAAGATCACAAAGACTCTTGGGATGAATTTATAAAGCAACGTTTGTAACGTAGCAAATTATTCCTGTTGTGTCTAATTCATACAGCATAGACACAATGAGGTAGCTAGGTGCACGCTAAACTAACGCAGACGGGCTTGAAGTTCTGGAAAATGAGACTTATTAATGAATAAGAGGAAAAGTACGTAGATGCGTTTAATACTTATCTTTATTCTTTTGTTGGAATACATCTCTCTTGAATATTAGTACGCTATTAGCACTGATACAATTGGCGCCTTGCTAGGTAGTAGCTATGGACTAAACTGAAGGCTATTCAATCTGTCTCTCGGCAAATGAGAGGAAGACTTGGTAGGTCTAGTCGCAAGCAATGTAGTCCGTACAACTGGGGCGAGGTCATGTCCGTGTCTTGTGACCTGCCATGTGGTGGCGCTAGGTTTGCGATTACACAGTGGCGACACGCGGGTCCGACATGTACTACAGGACCGCGGCCGATTTAAGTTACCACCTAGCAAGTGTGGTGTCTAGCGGTGACACCACAATTCCGAGTCTTTATACCTTGCAGTGAGGTAAGCGATTTTGTAGTGTACCTTGTCTTGTAGCCAGGAGAGAGAGCGTAATAGTTTTGCTATCACATCAGTGCAGCTAATGCTGTAGTCGCTGCGGCAAGGAGCTTGCCTACAACGCGATCGATTACATTATGAACATTGCCTATCGATATAAAGAAGTAATATCAGAAGGTGAATGAGACAGCCAACCTGTTGCAATAAATGGCTGTTTTCAATTAACCTTAAACCATGGTTTCAACGGATTTCAACCCCTCTTCTTCAGGAGGAAAAGAAACAAACTTCAACTGTCATTTAGTAAAGCGATCTAGTATCTTCACATGAAATGTGTCAGCAACGATCTGTACATCCCTTCGTAAAAGTTAAGACCTTAAAAATCAAGAACATGTCACATTAGTAAAATCAATAGCATAAAATGCTAGACCATATTAAGAGCTACATGCAGACCATACTACTTCCAGATATTGAAGTGGTATTAAATATTAATTGAATCTTTTTCATACTCCATATACATACATGTGCTAATACTATAACTCGTAAAAATCTCGGTTCATTATCTTGAATACTTCTAGAGATTTAAAATTTTACCGAAAACACATAACAACCTTTCAGGCACTACAACACAGAGTTAAAGCTTATAATGTATTCACTTATTTCATTTGAAACCATACCCAAAAAGATAAGTTCATATAAAATATTATTCTGGAATTATCTTTACTTTCATTACGATAGCTTGCTGACGTAATAGTAACCACTTCTAAGATGTTAATTAATTGTGTTTTTTTTTGTGTGAATGTTACGAAGAGAGTGAGGACGTCCATAAAGTGAGGCTGATTTGTTTTATTACAACTATGTATAATGTATGCGCATGAAAACTCTTGTGCAGTCATGAATCATGTGACGTACACGACATACGTCGAATGTGCATGATTTTGTATAGAAGCAGCCAGAAGAAATTTTAGGTGATAAATCAGTTAATATTTCTTTTCTGAGAATAATTCGTATTTTGTTTTATTTAAATTAAATTTAGTTTAATAAATTTAGAATTTCGTTTATAAACTGCTGTCTGCTATTATGTTGGCTGACTTCGGAATTAACACAAATATTTGAAGGCTGGAGTAGTTCTGTTTGGGTGTCTAAATCGTCGGCCAATAGGAAGTTGGCAGTTCCCGCACTTAGTATAGGGTTTTTGTGCCACTGTTATGTGTCTCTAAGAGTCGCTCAGGAACTGTGTAACAGTGCAGAACGTGTTAACCCACGCCACACAAATTTTGGCTTAACCCTCTATTGCACAAGAACAGTAAAACTAAGAATTTTCCAATAACAACTTTGGATTTATACTTCATAGTGCCCATGAATGAAAAATAGATGATGATAAACTTTCTAGTATATATATTTTGGAAAATATCACTCTGTATGTTCAAATATACACTGCGCAAATACGGATGTAATGAGTACGTACATATTAGTTCGTAGAAGGTACTACATTTTTGGAGAACAGAGTTCAAAATTTATGGTACATCGACAAATTAAGACTTTAAATTAAATTTTATTTAAAAAACGAAAATAAAAAACATTATAAAAGTTGGGTATACATCAGTTAGCAAAATGTCACTACTATGCAGTTACATATTTCCAGAATTTATACATTGTGAATATTGTAGAAACAATTTCTATCTGGTACAAAACACAAATAGGTGTTACATTTGGTACACATTACTTTTGTTATTTTTTGACATTTATTATATTTACATCTGGCAGATTTTTCACAGTAGTTAGGCCAGTGATCGATTCTGTCCTTCCTGCTGTCAGCATTTGCTGTATTTGGCTGCCTTCTCTTTTTGGTGCCACTGCCTGGTGAGCTATCCAGCGATTGTCTCTTGGATGGTTTTCCTGACCAGCATAAGGATTCAGCAATATCAAGCTTGAAATCAAACAAAGCCATCTGGGTTTTCTCTTCAATACTGTTTTCATGACAGGCTCTCTTGTAAAGTAGCCAAGCAACAACACAACTCATGTCCAATAAATGGAAGAACAGTCTCATGTAATATTTCTTTGACCTGATTTTCGTTCTGTACAGAGCTAATAAGGAGTCAATAGTGTCAACACCTCCCATAAACTTGTTGTACTCCTTCACAATCTTTGGGCATTTTATTTCGATATGTTGCTTTGTTTTTTTGTCATATCTTGCAACCTGGCTTTCTGGGTGAGTGCCTGAAAAGGTGCCCAGAAGGCTGACACACCTGTTGTCTTGCCATTTCACAAGAATCAGGTCATATCCAGAAACAGATGCAGTGGATTCAACAGATGTGCCTCTTCCCTGCTTTTTCATTTCAGCATCAGATGGCATCTTATTGTTCCTCACTCTATTCAACTGTACTGTTCCCAGACAGTGAATACCACATTTTACCAGCTCAACTTGAAGCTCTGGACTGCAGAACCAGTTATCATAGAACAGTTTATGATTTTTGTACTTTGGTATTCTTTCAGCCAATCTGAGCACTACATTTCCACTGGCGTTTACATTAGGAAGATGACTGGGTTGATTGACGGGTAGATTTCGAAATCATAAATAATACCACTGGCACCTGCTATGCAATATATTTTGTAGCCCCACTTTTTTCGTTTCTTGGAATTATACTGTTTCAAGCTACTGTGACCTTTGAATGGCACAGTTTGTTCGTCCACTGCAAGATGTTCTTCAATTGGTATTTTTGATAAATTTTTTCGCAGCATATCTGAGTATACAGTGCACGTCAGTGGCACAGTTACATCACATGAGCTAGTACAGAGTTCTGAAAATATGTATATTTAAATATACACAGTGCAATAGAGGGTTAAAGAAAACCTTGAGTTCTGTCAGTTGTTTTATCGGAATTGTGAAGCGACTACAGTTTCGAACATTTTAATTTGAAGATCTGCAAACTTTAAGCAACATAATCGGGAAGTTATTTGCGTGTGAACTTTCTCGTTGTACTTAAAATCGTGTTTCGTGAGTATCTCGGGACATTTAACTAAGCGTTTGTTCTTAATAATCTCACTGAACCACTTGCAGTAACTGGCTAACAGCTGTGGGTCAGTGACTGTATATAACGTGAAAAACACTTGTTTTAAAGCCAATACAGCCTAATAAATGGCACTCTAAACTTTGTTACGCAAGTTATTTAGTCTCCTGAAAGCCCGATACTTAATGAACGTACAGATTCTGCTTCCAAGCTTGAGTTACGTGGCCTTTGTTTGGTAGGTATTTAGACTATGCTTCTTGAACACCAAATGAAGGGGACAGACATTAAGAATCATACTGATGTAGGTTGAATGAGCTATTAGAGGTAGGAAGTACAAACTCACTCCACGAGACACTGAATATGGTATATATGGGACACAAATGACGGCCTATAAAATGCTTAGGCATCTAGATAGTGAAAAATGGGGTGAAGCAAATATCAGTAGTGGGACAAGCTTCGTTCTGGCGCAATTTGTTAGTGCAGGTTGCCTACATCAGGGGCAGGTATGCACTCAGGGGCAAACCTATTGTTCTCCTTTGATTGACAAATCATTAACCTATTATTCCCCTCTCTGTTGACAGGACCTTAGCCTATTCTTCTGCTAAAAGGATCCTTCCTGTTGACTGACAGGCACTTAACCTATTGTTCTCGCACCCCCTCCCTCTCCACTCCACTCCTCAGGAAAGCTCTTCCCCCCTCTCCCACTGCTACAGGTACACTTTCAGTCTGAGTTACTGGATAGCCTAGCTCACTCTTATCAATTTGATTGACTATTTAATTAAACTGATAACTCTCCCCCTCTGGTAACCCCTCTCCCGTCCCATCCTCCCTCCTGGAAACTGGAGGGAAAAAGACTCAGTTGATCGGTCATTTGGAGGGAATTCGTTTGTAGTGTATACAATATTGTTTAAACAATTTAGACAATGTCTGGAATATTGTTTATTTAAACTACTTTAGGGATTCAAGGCAGTGTATGGAATATAGTTTATTTATTTTTATTCAAGCAATATTTAAGATAATTATTTAAAGAATTTTTCAGGAAATCTACCCCTGCCATCTCATCCCCGCTCCCCTTACCCCCGTCCACTACCTGGAAATTTATGGCTCTGTGCTGGAGAGGAAACATCTCATGAAGGGAAATTCAAGGGTATATTGTTTATTTCTATACAAAAAAATCAGTTTTCAGGGGCTGGAATTCTCATGCTCATAATTCTATGCTGTTTGGAAAGACACAAGTCTTGTAAGAAGTAATTAAATCGATCACCCTTCTTTTTATTCCGATATCACAAGGACTATCGTCATGCAGCACACCTCACACGTAATTACACAGTTAAAAATCTATCGCGATGTACGCACGGACTGCCGTCCCCTGTCCACTGGACCGCACACGTTGCCAGGAGTCAGACTGCACTGGCGGCCCTGCGAAGTGATAATGCGGCCGTCAGCTGCTGAACCACACACAGGTGTCAGGTCTGGTCCTGCAAGGATGAGGTGGTGGCATCAATTTCATACATGCCACTTGAGAAATACCTGTCGAAATATGTGTTGACCTAGGCACGGTTGCTGGTGCAATGATGCAGAGCTGTGGATCCAGCAGTGAGAGAGATGTAAGAGGGCAGCCCATCTATTACTTATCAGTCCCTTACCAGAATTTGTAAAGTGCAGCAGAATTAGTTAACCATCGCTTTTGTATTAACTTCCGCTACGTGTCTCGATTCTCTTCAGTTCTAGGAAATTATTTCACTTTTAAGTTTTCCAGTCAGCGCTTCTGGAAGGTGCTGCATTCTGTCAAGACTCTCTTAAACAAGTGTTATAAAGCACAAGCGTCTGGCACTGTGTAATAATCAACAACGCCCCTGCGGTCGAAGGGGTTGGAAAGATATCACTGATGTGGGTCGGTGTACTGTAATCAACATCATTGTCGATAATGTGACAAGGAAAACTCGAGGATACGCTTAGGGGGTGCCGATGAGAGGACGTTTCTTTTTACAGCCGTATTGCCTATCTTGTTGTACACTATGGGTTTTTTTAACATCAGGCGGTTTATAACATGATTACACCTGTCTTTCTAAGACACAGTAGTACTACTCACAAGAAAAACTTATGAGACATGTCCCCACATCCTTGATTTTTGGTCAGTATTTGCATTGCCAGCAATCAGTTATTGGCCAAGAATTATACTTAGTAGTATGGGATGCGTGGACAGGTGAATAGTGAAGTAATACCCAGTTTGTGTTGAGTTGCCTTTGGGACCGCGTGTGTCACGTGTATACTCTGCAGAAATTTTAGAAGATGCAATACAAGTGTTTTCTCTGGCAGTATTGACAGTGTTCAAAGTCTACTTAGGTCCTCTTGGGGTAAGGGGTGGTCCGCAGCTGGCTGGCCTCTCTCTGACTGACATAAACTTCTGTTTATGGCAGCAGTTTCTTCTGTCGGCGCTGCACTGCACCACGGTGAGTGCACGGGGTGTATTTGATGATCTGTATACCACTTTTTGCGGGGTTTAATTGTCACTGCAATATGGCGATCTGTACAAAATAGTTTTTTGCAGCTGAAAGTCTCGTCTGTAGAAGAAAAAAGTTGGACGGTGCTCCCACACTGTCAGCAGTAGCAACTTGACAGATAAATTAAGTAAGAGATGGGCTGTCCTGTTAGGATCAGCAGGAAGAATGAATTCGATGTTATTCAGGCTGTTTTCGTAAACAAGTCCTGTTAGGACAAGAATTTCCATGTAGGCAAGCTGAGACATCACGAAAGTTCCTACAAAAGCAACGGTTAACTATTTCTGCTGCACTTTACGAATTCTGGGAAGGTACTGATAAGTAATGCATGCGCTGTCCAATTACATCTCTCTCAGTGCCGGCTCTGCACCTGTGTATCATTGCACCAGTAATGGTGTCTAGGTGAACACGTATTTCGACAGGTATTTCTCAGGTGTCATGTATGAACTTGATGCCGCGAACTGACACCTGCATTTGGTTCGGCAGCTGATGGCAGCGCTGTCACTTCGCTGGACTACGGTGCATCCAGACTCCTGACAGTGTGTGCGGTCCAGTGGACAGGGGGTGTCGGGCAGTGCGTGCTTTGCGGTCGATTTTTAACTGTGTAATTACGTGTGACGTGTGTTGCATGATGGTATTCCTTGCACGACCGGAATAAAAAGAAGGGTGATCGATTTAATTACTTCTGACAATACCTGCAACTTTCCTAACAGCATAGAATGACGAGCAAAAGAAATCCAACCCCTGCAAACTGTTTTTTTTATATAAATAAACAATGTACTCTTGTTGTTCCGTTCATGAAATACTTCCTCTCCACCAAAGAGCCACCAATTTCGAGGTAGGGGAGGGGGCAAGGGGGGTGGGGATGGTGTGGTGGGGATGGTGATCGATTTCCTGAAAAATTCTTTAAATAAATAAATAAACTGTATTCCATACACTGCCTTGAATCCTCTAAATAGTTTAAGTAAACAATATTCTGCACATTGTCTATATTGACTAAACAACATTCCATACACAGCAATCGATTTCTGGACCAATTATTTAACTAAATAAACAAACTATATTCCATACAGTGCTGTAAATAAATAAACAATAATCTATACATTGTCTAAATTGTTTAAACAACATTCTGTACACTACAATGGAATTCCCTCCAAATGACCGATCAACTGAGTCTTTTTCCCACCAATTTCTGGGAGGGAGAGAGGGTGGGAGGGGAGAGGGGTTACCAGAGGAGGAGAAGTTAATTAATTGATCAATATAATTAAGTAGTTAATTAAATTGATAAGATTGAGAGTGGCTATCCAATAACTCAGATCTGAATGTGTACCTGTAGCTGTGAGGGTGGAGGGAAGTGGGAGGGGGCAGGGGAACAATATGTTAAGTGCCTGTAAATCAAAGGTAGGATCCTTTTAGCCGAACAATAGGCTAATGACCTGTTAATCAAAGGAGAACTGTAAGTTAATGACCTGTCAATGAAATAAGAACAATGAGTGCATACCTATCCCTGATGTAGGCAACCCACACTAACAAATTGCGCCAGAACGAAGCTTATCCCACTACTAATATCAATGTAATCAAAGAAGAACTATATGTACAATATTATAGACATTTGTGGCGTAATAACTCCCTGGAAAAAGTAGAAGAAAACACTGATTCCATTTCGTCAGAGGAGAAGATGGAATAAATTCAGAGTTACGGATATAGGGCCTAATACTAAATCAGAGATTTCTGAATCTCATTAATAGATTTTGGAACAGGTATGAGATACAAAGATCCTGATTGCATGCCCGGGTTATGCCTTTGTATAAAATGTTCAAATGTGTGTGAAATCTTGTGGGACTTAACTGCTAAGGTCATCGGTCCCTAAGCCTACACACTACTTAACCTAACTTAAATAACTTACGCTAAAGACAACACACACACCAGAGCCCGAGAGAGGACTCGAACCTCCGACGGGGGCAGCCACCCCGACCCTTGAAAGACGCCCATGACCGCTCGGCTACCCCGCGCGGCGCTTACAATTTATTGTAATGATATAGCGTCATTCAGTAATCACTTACCTGTGAGTTACAGATAATTAATTTGCAAAGTCAAAATTTCGATTGTAACAAAATGGCAAATTTGGTGATGTTTCTTTCCTAACTCATTGGTTTCTTGTAAATTCAACCTTTATTGCTATGCATTAAAAATAACTGCTAACCCCTTTGTATAATTACTACTATTACTGGCTCAAGGCCTTAACATACATTTCTGACTGATTGCAGTTGTGTAAAAATGTTCAAATGTGTGTGAAATCTTACGGGACTTAACTGCTAAGGTCATCAGGCCCTAAGCTTACAAACTACATAACCTAAATTATCCTAAGGACAAACAAACACACCCATGCCCAAGGGAGGACTCGAACATCTTCCGGGACCTGCCTTTGTATAAGAAAGGTGCTAGGAGCAGGTGTGAAAATTATAAAGTAAGTGTTTTGAATACAGGACATAAAATAGATGCAAGAATATTAAGTAAAAGAGTTGGAGCCATCGTAGCCATCTTATTACTAGAAGAGCAAAACGGCTTTATAAAGGGATGACTGGACAGATACTACTTTCACACTTAATCAAAAAATTGAATATAACGTTGGAACTCATACAGTTTTTACTGATTAAGAAAAATCATGTGACGGGGTAAGTATGGAAAAGTTATGGGAAATCATGACTCAAAGAGAATATCCAGATCGCCTAAATGAAGTACTAAAATGTATACGTAAAGATACAACAACCAACGTACATTTCAAAAACGGAAGATATAGCAAAAAGATACATATAAACTAAGATGGAAGGCAGGGTTGCAGCTTATCTGAAACTTTGTTTACAATTTTTAAAAATGATTTCTTAATGAGTGAATGTACGAAATTATCAGAACCATTTGTACTGCATCAAATTTTACCCTTGGGACGATGCTGTTTGCTGATGATCAGATTATTATCTGTAAAACTGAAGACGAGCTGCAAAGAGCGGTATATGTGTCACAAAAGTTGTATGAGGATTATAATTTAAAAACTTCTATAAATAAAACACAAACAATGGCCTTCAGAAGTAAATATAATGTTAGAACAAGTCACGGGCTTTAGTTACTTAGGAACATCTGTTAGTTTATAAATACGAAAATGATTTTAAAAACTAATTCCCCATATTCCACAAAACATTCGGTACAATATACAGAATCCTAAAAACTAAAACCAGCAAAGGAACATGAATGAAGTTCTTCAAAGTAAAAGCTATGGCCGTTTTTCTCTATGGAAATGAAACAGAAACGTTCACAAATACTGATATAAACAGTATACGTATTAGCGAAATGAAATTCTTAAGAACAGTAAAAGGATGCATCCTTTCAGGTAAAATTGAAAATGAATAAATGAGGGAGGAGCTGGGAGGAAAAATTTACAATTTTGAAATCTACAGAAATGTTTGGAGATAGTATGCTGTGACAGGACGCCGAAGGACAGGAACCAAAAAAAAAGTGATTGTACTGTAAGCATAAAGAAAGAAGACATGCGGGAAGACCAAGGAAACGATGTTGGCTATGTTTTGAAACCGGAATGGGAAACATTGTCTGATCCATCGAGTGAAGGAGAAGAAGAAGAAGAATAATCTGACGCATTTTATCACAAAACAAGAACAGAGCTTATTGCAGTAGTATTTTAAGTCAGATAGTAATGCTGAAAATCAAATATAACGTTTGAATTTCTTTTTCTAGTCTATATGAGGGTGAAGTTACATAAAGGTTCTTAATAATAATCTAGGCAATTCTACTACATGTAACAACACCTTAATGATCAGCAAACATGTTTATCGTACGCATTCTATCGCCGATATTGGGGATTCATGCTGAAGACCTTGTTCAACCTCACGTTTGTTTTTTGTATCATCCCCTGACTACTATGATACGGCCCGCCACATGTTCCTCTCGTGTATTTTCTTCTTTATCTTGGAGTAGCACTTGCATCCAACGTCTTCAGTCAGCCTGTCCTGTGACATTAATATGAAAACCGCCCATGTTCGACATCAGCGTGCAATAACTATTCACAGTAGGCAGGTAGCAACACATGCAGTGGAGGGTATATTGTGTGTAAGGGGGGGGACGCCGAAAACAGTGCAGTCGTGGTCGTAATGTGGAAATGGGGTGATTTATCTGTCCAAGAGAGCATGGTCATTGGCCTTCCAGTCAAGAGTGGAAGAACTGCGAGATGCTAAGTTTGTAAACCATTCGTATGCCGCCGCAGTTAAGGTATGACATGCATGGCAAAATGACGCTACGCAAAACCGGCGCCGCGGCAAATGTGGAGCACCACAGGTCATAGGTGATAGGCATGAAGGACGGTTGCGGAGATGTGTACTGGCGAACAGACGTGTGACAGTTGAGCAAATGACCACCCATATGAACCAAGGGGCTACCAACAATGTCTCCTCAACGAGCGTTCAGCGAACGTTGCTGCTGCAAGAGGGTCCCGTTCCATGCCCCCACGCTGACTGCTGTCCATTGGCGACGAAGGCTGGAATTTGCACACCTACACCGCAACTGGACGTCAGTTGAGTGGCGACAGGTGGCCTTTTCAGATGAATCATGTTTTATGCTCCATCGGACAGATGGCCGTTGGCGTGTACGGCGTGAAACGTCTGGAAGCAAACAACCTGCAACAATCGTTGGAAGGGTCCAGATCGGAGGAGGGAGCATTGTGGTCTCGGGAATGTTTTCGTGGCCTTCCCTGGGTGATCTCGTTATTCTGGAAGGCACAGCCGATTAACAAAAGCGTGCATCTATGCTTGGCGGCCGTATCCACCTCTGAATGCAGTTTCTTTTTTCTCGGTACGATGGCATCTACCAGCAGGACAATACAACGTGTCACACAGCTCGCAGTGTACGTGCGTGCTTCGAAGAGCAACAGGACGAGTTTGCCGTACCCCTCTGGCCACCAAAGTCAACGGATTAAAACCCAATCGAAAACGTGCGGGACCATATCAATCGGGCTGTTTGCACCATGGATCCTCAACCGAGAAAATAGCGTATTTGGTCACGACACTACAGTCGGTATGGCTCTACATCCGTGTCGGTAACTTCTGAAAACTCACTGACTGTCTTCCTGCACGTCTCGTAGAGATCCGCACTGCAAAAAAAAGGTGGTTATTCAGATTTTTGACAGATGGTCACATTAGTGTGACACGACAATGAATTTGTTATTGACTGGGTAACCACTAGAAACAACAAATGGGTGGCAGAAGTAAAAAACGACCTGAACCTACTCAACATAACAGCAGACACAATAAACGACAGAATAAAATTCAGAGACATCATTAAGAAAAGTAAACTACGTGAGATACAATGTGACAAACGAACAGGTGTAAAATGGACCGAAGAACGCAAGCAAGATCACAGCCGGAAGATGAAAGAAATATGGGCAACCAAAAAGGCAATCAAGATGAAGCCGAAGATACAAAGCCGACAAGAAGCATGGACAGAGGACCGGAAACAGAAACACAGCGAGCGAATGAGGGAATTTTGGGCAGCAAGGAAGGCAGCAAAAGGAACGGGCCATGTAGTTTAGTCCAAATGCGTTCTTTAAGGGCAAAACACCAATAATAATATATATATGTGTATATTTCTGCTACATTTTTTTAGCTTCTACCACTCCCTTAATTACCATCAGACTATTCGTTATTTCTTAATACATATCCTATGAAATTGTCCCTTCTTCTTCTCAGTGTTTTCGAAATGTTCCTCTCCTCTCCGAGATTGCGGTGAACCTCTTCATTTCTTATGTCATCAGTCTACCTAATTTTCAAAGTGATTCTGCAGCACTACATCTCAAGTGCTCCGAGTCACTTATTTTCCAGTTTTCCCACAGTCACTGATTCATTTCCATTCAGTACCGTGACCCAAACGTAGATTTTCAGAAGTTTCTTCCTCAGATTAAAGCTAGTGTTTGATACTAGTATACTTTCGATCAAGAAGGCTCTCTTTTTCTGTAATAGTCTACTTTTTAATTGCTTCTTTTTCCGTCATGTGTTGTTTTATTTTTCAAGGTAACGACAATGATTACCAGATTACAAAGGACAACTAAAAGAAGTAGAAAGATTTATGTATTCAGTAAACTAGATAAAGAGGCAGTAGTGTCATATCTCAATGAGGAACTTGAAGCTTTTATTTCAGGACAGGGGCATGAGGGGGAACTTCGCCTCAAGTTTAAAATAATGATTGACCATGCGCTGGCTAGATATGTACCTAGCAGATGGGAGGAAACATCCATGCTATACAGTCATTGTAAAGAAACTCCCAAAGAAACAGACGTTATTGCATAATAGGTATAAAACAAAGCGTAAGTAGAGATATGCTAAATGAAACACGTTTGTCAAGAGGGCAGCGCGCGAACCCTCCAGTGACTACCGTAGCTGAATATTATCTACACATCTTTCACAAAACCCGAGGGAATTATGGTCATATGTAAAGGCTGTTAGTGGCGTCAGTGTTAGTGTCCAGAGCCTCATGAACGAGACAGAAACTGAAATTGAGGCTAGCAAAGCAAAATCAGAAAAGCTTAACTCTGTTTTAAAATGTTCCTTTACGGAGAAAAACTGAGGTGTAACGTCCCATTTAATTATCATACCTCTGCAAGGGCCAGGGAAACAGATATTGGTGTCAGTGGCGTTGGGAAACGGCTCAAGTCGTTAAAATCTTTACGCCAAAGATTCCACCGACAAAAAGGTGGTTGTCCAGTGGTTGGAAGAAATCATCTACAAGAAGAGCAGCATTAAATGCTTCACAAAACTGCCGTCCATTATGCTTCACAGCCACTTGTTGTACAGTGTTACAACACACTCTTAGCTCAAATGTAATGCGATATCTCGAAGAGAATGACATCCTTCATGTTAGCCAACACGGATTCCGAATACATGGATCATGTAAAACACAACTCGCCCTTTTCTCATACCATATCCTGAAAGCCATGCATCACGGCAGACAGATAGATGCAGGATTTCTTGACTACCAAAAGGCATTTGACTCTGTACCACACATACGATTACCATCGAAAATACATTCATGTGGGTTTCAAGCGAGATTAGTGACTGACTGACGATTTTTTGGTGGGGAGGATACAGCATGTTGTCTTGTATGGAGAGTCATCGACTAACATCACATGTGCACGAGGAATGTGTGAAGGGGACCCTTGCTGTTCATGTACTATCTTAAAGACCTTGTAGGCGATATAAATAGTAACCTCAGACTTGTCGCAGATGGTGTAGTTATCAATAAGGGCCAGTCAAATGAAAACGAGACAGATAGAAAAAGGTAAGTAAACTGTTTATGTTTCAAAAGTAACCGCCATATCTATTACAACATTTATCCCACTATGAGACAAGCCGGTCAGTGCCTTCAGGGAAAAATGTTTGCCTACGGAACAGTGATTGTACCCAGACGTGCGCCTCTTCGTCCGAAGCAACTCGACGCCACAAACGTCTATCTTCAGACATCAAAAAAACATGGAGATTGGGACTGTATGGAGGATGTGTAAGGGTTTCCCAGCGAAACTTCTACAGCGTACTCGAAATGACCTTGGCTACATAAGGGCGGTCATTTTGCGGCTAGTTGTTTGAAGTACGCTGCGAAAGTTGTACCTTGGTAGTCAGAGGTTGATCCAAAAAAAAAAAAAAAAAAGAGGCATACCGACAATCTGTCTTTCCAAGAACAATAAGAGACTGGAATAGAAGGGAGAACCGATAGAGGTACTCAAAGTACCTCCGCCACACACCGTCAGGTGGCTTGCGGAGTATGGATGTAGATGTAGAACTTTCGCTGGGAAGTCCTTACACATCCTCCATGCAATCCCGATCTCTCACCATGCAGTTTCCACATTCTTGGAACACTGAAGAAAGACGTTCGTGGACGAAGAAGTGCACTGCTGGATACAATCATGATTCTGTAGGTAACCGCTAACATTTTTTCATGAAGGATTGACCGATTTGTCTTACGTTGTCTAACTGTTAGCACGTTTGTCTTACGGGCGATTACTTTTGTAAGAGTAACCACTTCACTTACCTTTTAGGGTTCCGTACCTCATTCGGCAAAAACGGAACCCTTATAGGGTCACTTTGTTGTCTCTCTGTCTGTCTGTCCCTCTGTCCGACTGGTGAAAGCTCTTTTTCAGTAATGGTTAGACGTGTCAAGGTCTGCGATCCCTTGGTGGTGTAAAAAACTGGTGCTTCTAAGTCAATCCAGTCTAAAGATACAACCCGTTATGTACCATATTCTAATACTAGCAAACTCACTCGTCAAAACATACAGGACACGTTGGCCAAGAATCGTGAAATTTGGTAAGAAGCAAGGTCTGACAATCCAACTAAAGAAAAAAAAACTCCGAAAATTATTTTTTCCCATTCTCGAAAGTTATAGAATTCCCGGGAACCACACCTGACCGGTGACGATAGCAATAACAAGCAAAATTCGTCGACATTCTCGATTCCTCGGATGTATGAAGAATATGTATACAGACGATCGTCCGTATGGTATCCTCGGTGAACGAATGCTACACGCACTTAAACGGATATTTTTCCCATTGTCTCGTTTTCATTTGACTGCCCTATGTATAATGAAGTACTGTCTGAGAACAGTTGCACAAATATGCAGTCAGACACTGATAAAATTTCTAAGAGGTGCAAAGATTGCTAGCTCACTTCAAATGTTGAGAAATGTAAAATTGTGCGTTTCACAAAACAAAGAACATGGTATCCTACGACTGCAGTATTAAGGAGTCATAGATGGAATCTATCAACTCATACAAATGCACTACTGGCCATTAAAATCGCTACACCACGAAGATGATATGCTACAGACGCGAAATTTAACCGACAGGAAGAAGATGCTTTTCAGAACATTCACACAAGGTTGGCGCCGGTGGCGACACCTACAACGTGCTGACGTGAGAGAAGTTTCCAACCGATTTCTCCAACACAAACAGCAGTTGACCGGCGTTGCCTGGTGAAACGTTGTTGTGATGCCTCGTGTAAGGAGGACAAATGCATACCATCACGTTTCCGACTGTGATAAAGGTCGGATTGTAGCCTATCGCGATTGCGGTTTATCTAATCGCAACATTTCTGCTCGCGTTGGTCGAGTTCCAATGACTGTTGGTAGAATATGGACTCGGTGGGTTCAGGACGGTAATACGGAACGCCGTGCTGGTTCCCAACGGCCTCGTATCACTAGCAGTCGAGATGACAGGCATCTTATCCGCATGGCTGTAACGGATCGTGCAGCCACGTCTCGATCCCTGAGTCAACAGATGGGGATGTTTGCAAGACAACAACCATCTGCACGAACAGTTCGACGACGATGACGTTTGCAGCAGCATGGACTATCAGCTCGGAGACCATGGCTGCGGTTACCCTTGACACCGCATCACAGACTGGAGCGCCTGCGATGGTGTACTCAACAACGAACCTGGGTGCACGAATGGCAAAACGGATAAATCCAGGTTCTGTTTACAACATCATGATGGTCGCATCCGTATTTGGTGACATCGCGGTGAACGCACATTGGAAGCGTGTATTAGTCATCGCCGTACTGGTGTATCACCCGGCATGATGGTATGGGATGCAACTGGTTACACGTCTCCGTCACATGTTGTTCGCACTGACGGCACTTTGAACAGTGGACGTTACGTTTCAGATGTGTTACGACCCGCGGTTCTACCCTTCATTCGATCCCTGCGAAACCCTACATTTCAGCATGTTGCAGGTTCTGTACGGACCTTTCTGGATACAGAAAATGTTCGACTGCTGCCCTGGCCAGCACATTCTCCACATCTTTCACCAATTGAAAACGTCTGGTCAATGGTGGCCGAGCAACTGGCCCCTCACAATACGCCAGTCACTACTCTTGATGAACTGTGGTATCGTGTTGAAGGTGCATGGGCAGCTGTCCCTGTACACGCCATCCACGCTCTGTTTGACTCAATGCCCAGGCGTATCCAGGCCGTTATTACGGCCAGAGGTGGTTGTTCTGGGTACTAATTTCTCAGCCAGCCGCGATGGCCGAGCGGTTCTAGGCGCTTCAGTCCGGAACCGCGCTGCTGCTACGGTCGCAGGTTCGAATCCTGCCTCGGGCATGGATGTGTGTGATGTCCTTAGGTTAGTTAGGTTTAATTAGTTCTAAGTTCTAGGTTACTGATGACCTCAGAAGTTAAGTCACATAGTGCTCAGAGCCATTTGAACCATTCTTTCTAGGGGACTGATGACCACAGAAGTTAAGTCCCATAGTGCTAAGAGCCATTTGAACTAATGTCTCAGGATCCATGTACCCAAATTGTGTGAAAATGTAATCACATGTCAATTCTAGTGTAATATGTTTGTCCAATGAATACCAGTTTATCATCTGCATTTCTTCTTGGTGTAGCAATTTTGATGACCATTAGTGTAGTTTGTAGGAATATGAAGTGGGACGATCATATGGTCTCAGTCGTGGGTGAAGCAAGCGGTAGACTACTATATTTCAGTGATAGAATACCGAATAAATTATAAGGGGATGCAGACATATCAGTCGTGCGACCCATTCTAGAGTGCTGCGGAAGTGTGTGTGAGACCAGTACCAAATAGGATTAAATGGCGATATTAAAAAAAAAAAAAAAAAAAAAAAAGAGAGAGAGAGATCAAATGTGTGTGAAATCTTATGAGACTTAACTGCTAAGGTCATTAGTCCCTAAGCCTACACACTACTTAACCTAAATTGTCCTAAGGACAAACACAAACACCCATGCCCGAGGGAGGACTCGAACCTCCGCCGGGACCAGCCGCACAGTCCATGACTGCAGCGCCCTAGACCCCTCGGCTATTCCCTCGCCTGGCGATACTGAAAGGATACAAACAAGGGCAGCACGAACGGTCACTGGTTTGTTTGATCCATGGGAGATTGTTACGGAGATGCTGAAAGAACTCAGCTGGCGGACGACAGAAGACAGACGCAAACTATACGATGATGGCCTACTTACAAAGTTGCAGAACCAACTTGGAATGATGAATGTGCCACAAATCGCTAGATAACGCTCTTAAAGGGATCTTAAGGGCAAAGGCCTTTAAAAAATCATTCTTCCCGCACTCCATACCTCATTGCAACGGGGAAAAGCGTTAGTAACTGATACAGCATGACGTATCCTCTGCCATGCTCTTCACAGTGGTTTACAGAGGACTGATGTAGATGAAGACGTATACTGCAAAGTAGGGTGGGGAATGTCAAAGATGACCTCGGTCTGCGGAAACCCGGGTGTATCGGATTCCGTGTCAATGTGGCAAGACATATATTGGACAAACAGTGCGCACCATCGAAGATCAATCCGAAAACACTACTGGCAGACTCGGCTAATGTACACCAATGAGTTGGCGTCGCAGAGAAATGTCAGGGAACCATGCGATAGAATACGAACGTACCAGGATTGAAGTGCAGACTTCCAAATACTGGGAACTAACGTTGGAGAGGTCTTCGAAATTCGCACCAGGGATAATCCTATCAGTTGGGACTGCAGCTATAATCTCAGCCAGGCTTGGAATCCGGGACTGGGTCTAATGAAGAAGACGTTCAGCAAATAAAAGATATTACGTCCAGGGCGAACTTTGCAGCTACATCGACGCTACCACAGACGCCGATGCAAGCATCTCCGCGACTGCCGACGTGCGCCCTCGGGCACAGACCGCGGAGGGAACGGTATGGGATGGGAGGCGATATACACTCCTGGAAATTGAAATAAGAACACCGTGAATTCATTGTCCCAGGAAGGGGAAACTTTATTGACACATTCCTGGGGTCAGATACATCACATGATCACACTGACAGAACCACAGGCACATAGACACAGGAAACAGAGCATGCACAATGTCAGCACTAGTACAGTGTATATCCACCTTTCGCAGCAATGCAGGCTGCTATTCTCCCATGGAGACGATCGTAGAGATGCTGGATGTAGTCCTGTGGAACGGCTTGCCATGCCATTTCCACCTGGCGCCTCAGTTGGACCAGCGTTCGTGATGGACGTGCAGACCGCGTGAGACGAGGCTTCATCCAGTCCCAAACATGCTCAATGGGAGACAGATCCGGAGATCTTGCTGGCCAAGGTAGTTGACTTACACCTTCTAGAGCACGTTGGGTGGCACGGGATACATGCGGACGTGCATTGTCCTGTTGGAACAGCAAGTTCCCTTGCCGGTCTAGGAATGGTAGAACGATGGGTTCGATGACGGTTGGGATGTACCGTGCACTATTCAGTGTCCCCTCGACGATCACCAGTGGTGTACGGCCAGTGTAGGAGATCGCTCCCCACACCATGATGCCGGGTGTTGGCCCTGTGTGCCTCGGTCGTATGCAGTCCTGATTGTGGCGCTCACCTGCACGGCGCCAAACACGCATACGACCATCATTGGCACCAAGGCAGAAGCGACTCTCATCGCTGAAGACGACACGTCTCCATTCGTCCCTCCATTCACGCCTGTCGCGACACCACTGGAGGCGGGCTGCACGATGTTGGGGCGTGAGCGGAAGACGGCCTAACGGTGTGCGGGACCGTAGCCCAGCTTCATGGAGACGGTTGCGAATGGTCCTCGCCGATACCCCAGGAGCAACAGTGTCCCTAATTTGCTGGGAAGTGGCGGTGCGGTCCCCTACGGCACTGCGTAGGATCCTACGGTCTTGGCGTGCATCCGTGCGTCGCTGCGGTCCGGTCCCAGGTCGACGGGCACGTGCACCTTCCGCCGACCACTGGCGACAACATCGATGTACTGTGGAGACCTCACGCCCCACATGTTGAGCAATTCGGCGGTACGTCCACCCGGCCTCCCGCATGCCCACTATACGCCCTCGCTCAAAGTCCGTCAACTGCACATACGGTTCACGTCCACGCTGTCGCGGCATGCTACCAGTGTTAAAGACTGCGATGGAGCTCCGTATGCCACGGCAAACTGGCTGACACTGACGGCGGCGGTGCACAAATGCTGCGCAGCTAGCGCCATTCGACGGCCAACACCGCGGTTCCTGGTGTGTCCGCTGTGCCGTGCGTGTGATCATTGCTTGTACAGCCCTCTCGCAGTGTCCGGAGCAAGTATGGTGGGTCTGACACACCGGTGTCAATGTGTTCTTTTTTCCATTTCCAGGAGTGTAATTCGGCCGCGCGACCTCAGGAGCGCCTCATGATGGCGACATGTCTGATCGTCTAAATATTGTGCCCGTTGGACACTACGGACCAGCAGCACACCTGTGGACTTCAGATCAACAAATGCGCTGCTAGAAACTGAAGAGGCACAATAAAATTGGTTGTTTGCCCGAAATGGTCCTGAAGGTGGATCATCAGAGGGAAGTTAAGTTACAAATTTGAATCATTATTTCAGGTGTCTGTAAATAACCGTAGCAACATGAAACGAATAGTATTGCTCACATTTAAAATACCAGAGTAAAATCATCCACTACTCTCCACTGTGACTCAGAAGAAGGTGCGTTAAGCATTCACAACAACTTTGGACAATTTACCATATAACATAAAATATCTGTCAGGTAGTAAGTAACTTCGAAGCTAAAATAAAAAGTCTCTTTTGGATAATTTCTTCCATCTTACAGACGAATTAAGGGTTAAAAATACTAGCATATGCCGTGTGGAAGACCGCTATTCCTATTTTTGTCTTAAATTATTTTTGCTGGTTGTAGGGGTACTGCATAAAATTGCTTTATTTTGATTTCGATTTTTATGGATTTTTTATTATCACATTTAGTAACTGACAATATGCCCGCCCGGTTGGCCGTGCGGTCTCACGCACGGCCAACCGGGCGGGAAGGAGCGCCTGTCCCCGGCACGAATCCGCCCGGCGGATTTGTGTCGAGGACTGGTGAGCCGGCCAGTCTGTGGATGGTTTTTAGGCGGTTTTCCATCTGCCTCGGGGAATGCGGGCTGGTTCCCCTTATTCTGCCTCAGCTACACTATGTCGGCGATTGCTGCGCAAACAAGTTCTCTACATAGGCGTACATCACCATTACTCTACCATGCAAACATAGGGGTTACACTCGTCTGGCGTGAGACGTTCCCTGGGGGGTCCACCGGGGGCCGAACCGCACAATAACCCTGCGTTCGGTGTGGGGCGGCGGAGTGGTGAAGTGGACTGCGGTAGTCGTGGGGTTGCGGACCACTGCGGCTGCGGCGGGGACGGAGTCTCTCCGTCGTTTCTAGGTCCTCGGTTAACATAACATAACTGACCATATATTGTCCTAACAAATTAATGATTATCGTCTGTAAAGCGACAAGTTTCATAACCACCAATTAACTAATAACTAGCTACTCTCTGACACTTGTCAATATTAAGCTATTGGAAAAAATACATAATTCCATATTACAAAGATTTTACTTTATTCAGTACGTATTTCCAGGGTTAAGCCAGCGTCATCAGGTGGAAGGCAACTTTTTTTTAACTGTTTTTAAAGTTTCGGCTATGTCTTGTGGCAACATATGAGGTGGCCATGGGGTTAGGTTGCTTCTTGCAAGAACGCTGTGTGACGTGAAAAATCGCACTGCATGTCGTCATACATGTTTTTATGCTTACAAGATGTATCCTAATCTCATGACCAAATCGCCACAAGTCTCTCTTACCACGTGACGACATGAAACATGTTTCATTTACATATTTTTTACAATTTAATGATGGTGAGTACGTACATAACCAGAGTTTATGCAGCATGGGAAAACTACTTGAGGCTTATTTATCACACCTAAAGATAGAAATAATATGCTAAATGTGGTGTCACTGCCAGACACCACACTTGCTAGGTGGTAGCTTAAATCGGCCGCGGTCCATTAGTACATGTCGGACCCGCGTGTCGCCACTGTGTGATCGCAGACCGAGCGCCACCACACGGCAGGTCTCGAGAGACGTACGAGAACTCGCCCCAGTTGTACGGCGACGTTGCTAGCGACTATACGGACGAAGCCTTTGCTCTCATTTGCCGAGAGACAGTTAGAATAGCCTTCAGCTAAGTTAATGGCTACGACTTAGCAAGGCGCCAATTGTATCAGTGCATGTATCTTACGAGTCTCATTTGAATAGTCAAGAGAGATGTACCAAAGGAAGCATTAAAAGTTAAGTATATACCAAAGCTACGTATTGTCTTTATAGCAGTCATAACTTATCCTGTTCCAGACTTGACGCCAGTCGGCGTGTGTGTACGCGTGCCTTTCGGCTTCCTCCTCAGTGTGGCGTGACTAGCTTGTTACGCCACAACACTAAAACATGAAAATATTATCTGTAGTAAATAGACGATCTTGACATAATAAATTAGTGTATGAACATCGTATGCTGATGCAAGGAATAGCGGACGCTTACCACTAAAATACCTGTGTAAAAGATGATTATGGTGGTAGCTTAACCATCTAAACGCGCATTGGCTGGAGTAAACTCTTTCTGATATGCAGAATTATGTATTTTTAAATTCTAATTAACGATCACAGCCCTTTTTTCATAGTATCCTATTTCCAATTTCATGTGTAACAGTTTAACAAGTATCATAGAGCTGCGGTTTATACATGGAAACAAGACAGCCTCAGCTGCGTAGTATGAGAACTGGATGGTGGGAGTCGTTGGTTCCGACTAAGAATACTGAGCCTGCACAAAACTTATTACATGGCGGACCCTAGTAGTCCAAATGTAGAATAGAGAAGTTCCTGGAAAATAATACCTAACGGAAGCAATTGTTAAATAAAATTCATGCTTTACTCGTGCTAATCTTCAACATTTTAAACACACTAACGAAAAAGGAAAGTATCGCATTATGAACGCCGTGAAGGGACGCTACCAAACTAATACTCCAGTATTGCCATAGCTGTGGGATTGTATCGATTGAAATTATATTCTTACGCGAGGTTATTTTCGGTATCGAAAAAAACCAATCGTCCAGACGAAAATCTGTGTGAGTACATGACGGCTGTGGTCGTGTCTAGAGTTACTGGTACTTTGCGAGTGGATATCATAACACGGCATGTCCAGAGCACGTGCATGTGCAGTTTATCGTCATTTTTCTGACTTCGAGAATGGCCGAATTATTGATATGAGGGACAAGGGAGCATCGCACTGAGAGAGCACACAGATAATCGGCCGTAGTTAGTGGCTGCAGTGGGAGGGGTAATGAGATGAAACAGCGTGACAAGAAGAGTAGGCAACGGGTAGTTCCAGAAGTGCTACGTCATGAGTAGTTCGTAGGATTGTACGACTAGCTACTATGAAGAATGGACGGATGCCAAGTGCTGAAACTCGGGCAGAGATGATGGTGCAATGTCACCAGGAACAGTCGTGAAAATATTAAAGGAAACTGTACTGAGATCTCGAGCTGCAATGCACTGTTTACCACTGACACCTGACCACAGACAGCGACTCAACTGGGACACTGAGTGACAGTCTGTGGTGTTCAGTGCGGTGGGTCGCTTCTGCTTGTGGCGATCAGATCGACGCCAACCTGAATGGCGACGACCTGATGAAATGTCAAATGTTTTCAACGTGCTTGAGTTCGTGGTTCCCTTGACCAGCTAAGTTGCTTCCGTGAATCCTCTGTAGGATAACTTGTAAAAACTGATATAATTAATAAGAAGACTTACGAATAAAATAAATACTCACTACAATACAACACAACTTGTCAAATCTTGGTCACAAATGAGATACAGCTAACGTCTTATCTAGATCTGTACTTCGTTTTACTGACAGCCACTGCCGGAAACCAACTCTCGCAAAGATGGCAGGTTGCAAAAGGAATTAACACCCTCACTGTTTCGTTGTTCAACTCTGGAGACACTTTCCTTACTGAATACCAAAATGTTGACAATGTCATTGGTGAGAACTTCACTTTTTAGTGCTGAATTTGATGAAATTTCACCAACTCTTTCTATTATGTGGTCCTTAACTCAGAGGGAGAATCATTAGTGAAGGGAGTTTTATCACCCTGAAACCTATCAGATTTTTCAGCAAAGTATTTTTGAAAATGAACTTGATGTTAAGGTAAATGTCTTCCCATTATAGAAAAAATATCTGCAGTAAGGCACATCTCATTGTTGTTTATAAAATGCTACAAGGATGGTAAGTAGTCCATTTCTTCTCTGTTGTTCACTTTTCTCTTTCAAAGAAGAAGGTTCTTCTTGAAGGCCGCAAATTTGTCAACAACCTGATGAAATGAGTTTCGATTCCTTGTAGAGACTTATTCAGTGAGTTAAACTCCTCTAGTATACCAGATAAGAAAGCGACCGTTAGTTGAAAGCGAGTGTCTAGAACAGTGGTTCTCAAACTATTTGAGCTTCGACCGCATTTAAAAGGCCGCAAATAATTGTGGACGCACTATATACACATTTCTTAGGAATATTTTACAACAGTCATTACAGGAAATAAATATTGTGATAAAATAACAATTAAATTTTACATTGAATTTGGCGTCCAGACTACAGAAAATACGACTTATAATAAAAACATGCATTATCACAATATGAACAAATAATGTTTGCATAAAAAATGTGACAGACTCATGAAGCACGATTGTCACCCAAATGCGACGCACGAGCGTCGTGTTGTTTCCTACCCTGCCAAGACGAAAGGCAAGGGAAACTATTAACTAAAACGTATTAAAATGAAATAATGCAACAAAAATAATGATTAATTCAAATTACAGAGAAAAGAAATAATGCAATACTAATGAAACATGTCTTACGTCTACTCTTTCTGGCATTCATGACAAACATGAGCCTGATCTGTCCTTGCGATTGTTCAATGTTTGGAGATATATCTGAAAGACAAAATCTCATTTCCTCGTCAGTACATTAAAGAGTTTCTCTCTTTTTATATTTAATTGTGTTAAGGCTGAAAATCCTAATTCACATAAATATGACGTCGAAAATTGAAGTAAAGTGTTCAAAGCCGATTTAGATATCAACAAATATTCTTCTTTTATAGAATTCCAAAAGGCTTCAAAAGACAATTCCTTATGCTTAAATATCAGTCCACGAGCAGCAGATACAGCTGCCAGTTCTTCATCTGTTAATGTCAAGCCGTATTCACCTGAAGGTTCCAAGAATGGGTTTCGAATCCATTCGTTCTGTTCAGTGTTGAGAGATGGAAAATATGAACTCATTTTCTCTTCTAAAGTTATTAAATGATCTACTACTATTGGAAGTATTTCATATATGCACGTGCTCCTTACCAACGGGAACATTTCCACGTTACCTTGAACAGCTTTTCTTTTCCATATTTGTAGTTTTCTGTGAAACGCTTTAATTTTGTCGGTGTATGTGAGGATATTTTCTTATTTCCGTTGCATGGTACTGTTCAAAATATTGAACTCCTGAAATATTTCGGCCAAATACTGCAGTCTGGCAATCCAAAATTCACTCCGTAGGAGGTTGCAATATGTAAATGTTTTATTTCTTCGAAAAACATGAGAAGTTCTTGTCGTAGCTCATGCACTAAGTACATTCCCCCTCAACAACCACCTGACTTCCATGTGTAAAAGCAAATGTCTGTGTTATGACTCCATATCGATACAAAGTTTTTCGAATAAACGGGTTTTGACAGGTCTTGTTTTAATAAAATTTACCATCTGAACAACTTGCTCTAAGACTTATCTCAATTTTTCTCCCAATGTTTTTGCAATTAAAGCTTTCCTATGAAAAAAGTATTGAGTTACGATAACATCATCGTTTTTTTTACAAAAAAATAAGGCCCTTAACAAAGCCTATCATTGAAGGGGCGCCATGTATACAAATGTCTGCACACGACTTCCATATTAACTGCCACTTATTAAGATAATCATTTAAAATGTTGAAAAGTCCTCACCTTTAGCAGACACTCTTAATTCTTCGCAAAAAAGAAACTGATTACTATTTGATCTTCATTAATGAAACGGACAAATGCTAAGAGTTGCGATTGGATGGTAATGTCTGTTGATTCAGTAATTTGCTATGCAGAGTTTGAGTCCTTGAGTTGATTACTGCATACATTTTTTCTCAGTATCAGTAGACATTTCTATAATACACCTGTGAGCTGTATCATTCGACAAAGGAATCTTGCTTATTTTCATAGGTGCTTCATTTCCTAGCATCGTCATGACCATTTTTTGGCAAACAGGCAAAATAAATGACTCACCTAGAGTATGAGCTTTCATACTCTTTGCTATTGGTTCAGAGGCTTGGTAGGAACCGATCAGAGATTTATTGGAAATAGACATTACATTTTTAAAAGAGAACCACTGGTGTAGACCAACAGCTGCCCAACTCGTGCAATCGTAGAGCGAGGAGCTACTGGATATGACAATAGGACTGGTTTGCCAACTGTCGAAGGCAGGCTAATTGCTCGCTACTTTGTGGCAAGAATCATAAAGCCTATTCCCATACTCTTGTTGACCATGGTGCCAAATGTCATAGTCCAGGAGGATAGTGCAAGGCCTCCCACTCCACTTCAATGCACAAACGCCTTAAGGAAAGTGTAGATCCTGGAGTGACCCAGGCTCTAGGCAGCAATTCTCATGAAATGGCACAGCACGCAGGAACTGAAAGAAATTCCTCAGGAGGTCATTCCTGGACTGTTTGCTTCCAGTCCACAACGAATCTAAAATTCGCGCCCGTTGGAGTCACTCCTCAAACTGATGTTGATGCTGGACATCAGTTGCTAGTGGAATGGAGGTTTAATCATTTAATATCCTTGATGTAATGATCATTTCCACAAAGTTTAAATGATATTGGTTTGGTACTTCAAAGCTATAACATTTTCCGTTTCCGTCAGTGAAGTCTACATAGATTTTAAAAATAGTGTATATAATATGATCATGTAATTGTTCTGCAGCAAAAATATTTAGACTTAGTTATTTTGAGTCAGCACAGAACGATTTTCGTCGACAGATAAAACAGACTTTATCATTAATACAGAAAACGCAATGAAATGTTTCTAGGTTTTTATAATAATTTCGTTGTCTTGCCACCTGTTTAGTAGTCGTATACTTTGTTTTTCCTGCGTGTTCTAATGAGCCGCCAGTGTGTGCTTTTTGAAGTCTGCAGTCCTCGGAGCAAACAAGTCAGTTGCGCCACGGGTAGAGCAGAGCAAGCGTTGAAGTATTGCAGAGAGGTTCACCTTTGGAAAATTTTTAATGAGACCGCCTCTGCGTCGCGCAATTTCCACACGAGTGCACGCAATTCTAGTTCAAGCTGCTTTCATTTCATGTACACTTACTCAGTTCTTGTTCGCCATTTAGTCAGTAAGATGTTTAACCGCATGAACGCACGTTGTTCTTTTTTCCATTCCCAAGAAGCGACAATAATTACGTATTCCATTTAGTCACGAAATTATAAAATTGAAACTTGCAGGTTAAATGATCTGAAATAATTACCAAGGTTCAGAGGAATATCATTCACTTGGCTGTTCAGTTGTGAGAAAGTCTTATTAGTGACTCAGATACGAAAAAGCAGCAATTAACGTTCTTTCGAAATCCGTACTGGAGCGTTCTTATACATACATCAAATTTTTTTTTGCATTACCCCAGTTCCCAGAACTCCTGAAGATGGACGTTGACTGTGGATATTGTATCTCAGACACAGTCCGATTGCCTGTTCAGAGATGTCACTAAACCCGCCCATAGAAGTATTGAACCATGCATGAGCAGTGCCTATTAGACGGAGGGGATCCGGCAGCCGATTACTTCCAGTCATTCCACCAGAAAGGAGGTACATGGCTCCTGCTATTGTCTCTAGTTTAACCATGTCTAGACGCTCAATACCGCGGTTCGATCGCGTCCACTTTGTTACTTTGTTCCAGGAGGGGCTGTCAACGAGGGAAGTGTCGGAGTGAAGCAAAGCGATGTTGTTCGGACATGGGGGAGATACAGAGAGACAGGAACTGTCGATGACATGCCTCGCTCAGGCCGCCCAAGAACTACTACTGCAGTTCATGGCCGCTACCTACGGATTATGGCTGAATAATGCACAACATCACTCCCGATGGCGAGGTCCACCTTTACAACCACGACACTATGTAGTGCGGTACAGATGGGCCCAACAATATGCCGAATGGACCGCTTAGGATTGGCATCACGTTCTCTTCACCGATGAGAGTCTCATATGCCTTCAACCGGACAATAGTCGGAGACATGTTTGGAGGCAACCCAGTCAGGCTCAAAGCCTTAAATATACTGCCGAGCGAGTGCAGCAAGGTGGAGGTTCGCTGCTCTTTTGGGGTGGCGTTATGTGGGGCCGACGTACGCCGCTGGTGGTCATGAAAGGCGCCGTAACGGCTGTACGATACGTGAATGCCATCCTCCGACCGATAGTGCAACCATATCGGTAGCATATTGGCGAGGCATTCCTCTTCATGGACGACCATTCGCGCCCCCATGGTGCACACCTTGTGAATGACTTCCTTCAGGGTAACGACATCGCTCTACGAGAGTGGCCAGTATGTTCTCCAGACATGAACCCAAACGAACATGCCTGGTATAGATTGAAAAGCGCTGTTTATGGACGGCGTGACCCACCAACCACTCTGAGGGAACTACTCCGAAACGCTGTTAAGGAGTGGGACAATCTGCCCTGATGAACTTGTGGATAGTATGCCACAACGAATACAGGCATGCATCAAGACAAGAGGACGTGCTACTGGGTAGTAGAGGTACCGGTGTGTTTAGCAGTTTGGACCAACGCTTCTGAAGGTCTCACTGTATGGTGGTACAACATTCAATCTGTGGTTTTCATGAGCAATAAGAAGGACGGAAATGATGTTTATGTTGATCTCTATTCCAATTTTCTGTACAGGTTCCGGAAGTCTCGGAACCGAGGGGATGCGAAACTTTTTTTGATGTGTGTAGTTGACTGAACAGTGGAATTTTTTTCAAGTAATACTTACTTCCTTGCATTAGAAGCATTTGTTAATTCTTTGTCTTAGAATGTGAAACGTTACTCTTTATGGAAGGTTGCTCATCTTCGATGTATAAATTGAATGAATCTAGTGTTTTGCTTTACATATATTTTTAGTCGTTCTGGTTCCCAGTCTCATTGCTTCGGCCATTTTCAGTTTTACCAACAATGTACCAACACATGCGATACTAAATATAAGGATTTATGAGTAGTGCGCCACAAGAAAGTTACCATGTGATGAGTGAAGGGGTACTATGGTGTCCGAGGATATGA
Source organism: Schistocerca nitens (assembly GCF_023898315.1). Lineage (NCBI taxonomy): Eukaryota > Metazoa > Arthropoda > Insecta > Orthoptera > Acrididae > Schistocerca > Schistocerca nitens. Next base: position 313,882,424 of record NC_064619.1, on the reverse strand, counting down.
AACTGTCGACGCTTTCACAATGTGTGTTGTGCATCTTAGCACAAAGAGTTTTGAACATGTTTCTTACACAGAACATCTCCAAGATGGGCGGAAGCAAATAAGACCGTTATGAAATTAAACCATTCAGCTATCAGGCCAATAGTATACGGTGCAGAACATTCCAGCATGTCCATGGCACTCTTTTCGACGTAGCATAGAAAGGTTTGTCTCCGATTTAAGCACGGAAGGACGAGACAACAACTTTTTCGTCATTATGTGCGTGCCTGTGGAACACAAGAGGACATGAACCACATAAGTTTCGGCTGTCCTCTGTGATACAATGTGACAACCAAGCTAGTTCAGTGCTTAGGTCTTTACGGACATCAACTTCCCAGCAGGATGAGGACGCAAATTGCGACAAATGGGTCCAGATATAAACATTCACTTTCTGATCAGAAGTATTAGGACACCGCTATGTAATGACCAAAGGACCACTAGATGTCACGAGAGGCACACCCATAGGTATGAAAGCAGGCGGGGAGAATTGTGTTGCCAGTAGAGAACCAGTAACACAACAATGGTCTGGTCAGGAGAGCTAGTCACTGGATGTCACCTGAGTAACAAGTCCATCAGGAACATTTACATCCTTCTAAAGCTTCCCAAGTACACTGTCGCTGAAGTGACTGTGAAGTGGAAACACGAAGGGACAACCACAGCTCAACCAAGACCAAGCAGACCTCACATACGACAAGCATAGCGGAGGGTGGTAGTACAAAATCGCATTGAATCAGGGGAAGGAATCACTTGTGAGGTCCACAGTGATATCGGCAGATGGAAAACCAGTCCTAAGAGACGAAGAGGAAGCAGAAAGGTGGAAGGAGTATGTAGAACGTCTGTACAACAGCAATGTACTTGAGGACAATATTATGGAAATGGAAGAGGACGTAGATGACGATAAAATAGGAGATATGATACTGCGTGAAGAATTTGACAGAGCAATGAAAGACCTAAGTAATAAAAAAAAAAGCCCCGGGAGTAGACAGCATTCCATTAGAACTACTAATAGCCTTGGGAGAGCCAGCCACGACAAAACTCTACCATCTGGTGAGCAAGATGTACGAGACAGGTGAAATACCCTCAGATTTCAAGAATAATATAATAATTCCAATCTGAAAGAAAGCAGGTGTTGACAAGTGTGAAAATTACCGAACTATCAGTGAAATAAGTCATGGCTGCAAAATACTAAGGCGAATTCTTTATAGACGAATGGAAAAACTGGTAGAAGCCGACCTCGGGGAAGATCAGTTTGGATTCCGTAGAAATGTTTGAACACGCGAGGCAATGATGACTCTATAACTTATCTTAGAAGAAAGATTAAGGAAAGGCAAACCTACATTTCTAGCATTTGTAGACTTAGAGAAAGCTTTAGACGATTCTGAATGGAACATTCTCTTTAAAATTCTGAAGGTGACAGGGGTAAAATATAGAGATCGAAAGGCTATTTACAATTTATACAGAAACCAATTGGCAACTATAAGAGTCGAGGGGCACGAAAGGGAAGCAGTGATTGAGAAGGGAGCGAGACAGAGTTGTAGCCTATCCCCGATGTTATTCAATCTGTATATGGATCAATCAGTAAACGAAACAAAAGAAAAATTTGGAGTAGGATTTAAAATCTATGGAGAAGGAATAAAAACTTTGAGGTTTGCCGATGACATTCTAATTCTCTCGGGGACAGCAAAGAACCTGGAAGAGCAGTTGCACGGAATGGACAGCGTCTTGAAAGGAGGATATAAGATGAACATCAACAAAAGCAAAACGAGGATAATTGAATGTAGTCGAATTAAATAAGGTGATGGTGCGCGAATTGGATTAGGAAATGAGGCACTTAAGGTAGTAGATGAGTTTGTCTATCTGGGGAGCAAAATAACTGATGATGGCTGAAGTAGAGAGGACACAAAATGTATATTGGCTCTGGCAAGAAAAGCGTTTCTGAAGAAGAGAAATTTGTTAACATCAAGTACAGATCTAGGTGTGAGGAAGTCTTTCTGAAAGTATTTGTATGGAGTGTGGCCATGTATGGAAGCGAAACGAGGACGATAAATAGTTTAGACAAGAAGAGAATAGAAGCTTTCGACATGTGGTGCTTCAGAAGAATGTTGAAGATTAGACGGGTAGATCACGTAACTAATGAGGAGGTGCTGAATAGAACTGGAGGGAAAACGAATTTGTGGCACAACCTGACTAAAAGAAGGGATCGCTTGGTAGGACACATTCTGAGGCATCAAAGGGTCACCAATTTGGTATTGGAGGAAAGCGTGGAGGGTAAAAATCGTAGAGGGACACCAAGAGATGAATACACTGAGCAGATTCAGAAGGATGTAAGTTGCAGTAGTTACTCGGAGATGAGGTAGCTTGGACAGGATAGAGTAGCATGGAGTGCTGCATCAAACCAGTCTCTGGACTGAATACCACAACAACAACATCAGCAATGCAGCTAGCACAGTGACTGTGCGTTGGAAGTTAAAAAGAATGAAATACAACGGTCGAGCAGCTGCAGATAAGCTAGACATTTCTGTAGGCAATGGTAAGCGACGCTTGAGGTGAAGGTAAAGAGGGACGCCAGTGAAAAGTGGATAAATGGAAGCGAGTGATTTGATGAATCGCGCAGTACCCTGTGACAATCAGATGGAAGGATTGGAATCTGGCGAATGCTGAGAACGTTACCTGCCATCATGTGTAGTGCCAGCAGTGTAGTATGTAGGGGGTGGTTTTACAGTACGAAGTTGGTTTTCGTGGTTGGTGTAGGAAAACCTAACTGCGGAAGGATATGAACACATTTACAGCAGTGTGTTCTGTGTACAGTGGAGGAACAGTCTGGAGAAGATGATTGTTTGTTTCAGCTTGACAATGCACCCTGTCAATAGAATCATCTGTGGGGCAATGGGATGACGGCAGTAACATTCCTGAATTGGACTGGCATGCCCAAATCCACACTCCAAGACTAAACCCAATGCAACACATTTAGGATGGTTTAGAACGTCGACGTCGCTCCACAACGTAGTGTCCAACGTTACCAACTTACCTGGATTTAGCTCTTGAGGAGAAATGGGCTGTAATTTCTCCACAGGTATTCAGACACCTCTTTGAAAGTATCCTCATCAGAGTTCAGGGCATGATAAAGGTGAAAGGTGATCATACCCTATATTACTGTCCAATGATTGGTGTTCGGATGGCTTTGACCGGTCAGTGTTTCATGTACTCGTATCAGAGGTTGGCTGAGTGAATAATGTCCGAAGACTTCAATAAAGCTGTCTAGATCAACCTTGTGCAAAGTAATGTGGATAGCTTTGAAAAGAACGAACTGGCTCCAGCAAAGAAATCGATAGGGCGACCGAGAAGTGCATGCACTCGACCAGCTTGCGTGTCTCAGAGCTTCGCTGGCTCGTTAAGCGATGCTCGAGGGAGAGAGCTGGAGGGAGAAGTAGTGAGAAAAAGAAAGGAAATCTACAGGATGAAGAAAAAGAACTCGACAGTGAGGTCGCAGCAAGGTTGGGCCGTTGAACTGAGAGAAAGTTTCTAGACAACCACAGATCGGAAACTCACCACTGCGGACATTGTGGGACAGCAGCCACAAGACAACAGCCAATGTCGACGAGCGCATAGGAGTGTGCGTATGTAAACTAACTTGCCTCAACCAGTGTCTGCTAGGTTAATGAGCGCAGTTACTGATTAAATTGGCGAAGAATGGTTCTTTTAGATTATCAGTCAAAGCTAGGGGTAATTACAATCCCACTCACATCTAAAATTGACGACACTTCCCTGTGTCCTTTCTCGCCGTGGCGAAGAAGTGAGGTAACAGTTTACAAACTGAAGCAGCCATTTTCAGGGACGAATATGAAAAAATGGTTCAAATGGCTCTGAGCACTATGGGACTCAACTGCTGAGGTCATTAGTCCCCTAGAACGTAGAACTAGTTAAACCTAACTAACCTAAGGACATCACAAACATCCATGCCCGAGGCAGGATTCGAACCTGCGACCGTAGCGGTCTTGCGGTTCCAGACTGCAGCGCCTTTAACCGCACGGCCACTTCGGCCGGCGGACGAATATGAATCCAGGCCCTGAGATTTATAAGGGTATGAGAGACAACGAAAGGAAACCTAAGAACAAAATAAAATGTTGTCCGCTTTAGAGCTGCTACTTAGTAATCAAATGTATCTTTAATGAACGTAGTTTCCTAAATTACTGTACAATGTTGACGTCAATCTGTTGTAGAATTATGGAACAGGTTTTATGCTCAAGAATTATGACGTTCCTGGAAAATGAACATCTCTTCTATAAAAATCAACATCGATTCCGCAAACAGAGATCCTGCGAAACTCAGCTCGCTCTGTTCCTCCGTGAAATTCACAGCGCGGTGGACAACGGCGCTCGGTTTGACGCCGTTTTCCTTGATTTCAGTAAGGCATCTGACACCGTTCCGCATTGCCGTTTAATGAATAAAATACGATCTTACGGAGTATCGGAGCACACCTGCGATTGAATTCAAGACTTTCTTCCAGATAGAACTCAACACGTCGCTCTTAACGGAACTAAATCGACAGAGGTATCGGTATATACGGAGTACCACAGGGAAGTGTGACAGGGCCGTTGCTGTTCACCATATATATAAATGACCTAGTAGAAAGCGTTGGATGCTGTTTAAGGCTATTCGCAGATGATTCAGTTATGTATACCAAAATAGCAACGCCACAAGATAGTAAGAATTCGCAGAACGACCTGCAGAGAATTGATTAATTGTGCAGACTCTGGCAGTTGACCCTGAACGTAAGTAAATGTAACATATTGCGCATTCATAGGAAAAGAAATCCACTACTGTACAGCTACACTATTGATGACAAATATCTAGGTGTAACTATCCAGAGCACCTTAAGTGGAATGACCATATAAAGCAGATAGCGGAAAAAGCAGACACTAGACTCAGATACATCGGAAGAATCGTAAGGAAATGTAACTCATCCACGAAAGAAGTGGCTTATAAGGCGCTTGTTCGCCCGATTCTTGAGTATTGTTCATCTATCTGGGATCCGTATCAGGTAGGATTGATAGAGGAGATAGAGAAGATCCAACGAAGAGCGGCACGTTTCGTCACGGGATCGTTAAGCTGGCGAGAGAGCGTTATGGAGATGATAAATAAAATCCACTGGCAGACGTTACAAGAGAGGCGTTGTGCATCACGGGTAGGTTTACTATTGAAATTGCGGAACAGCACTTTTCAGGAGGAGTCAGACAACATATTTCTTTCCCCCATATACATCTCTCGTATTGACCACGAGGAGAAAGTTCGAGAAATTAGAGCCAATGCAGAGGCTTACCGACAATCATTCTTCCCACGCACTATTCGCGAGTGGAACAGGGTTGGAGGGATCAGATAATGGTGCTGAAAGTACCCTCCACCACACACCATTAGGTGGTTTGCGGAGTATGATGTAGATGTACATGCAGATGTCTACATCTAAAGATGGGAAGCTATAGAGGTTTGTTCAAGAATTTAGGGTTTGTTTGTTACAAGTAGGACCGAAAATGCAGCAAGTTATTGATTCAAGCTAGTTGCACGAAACCTACGAAATAGTGAACAGTGGTATTATTAATTTTTGTCATTCACAAAGTTTTTTAACTTTTGGTTCTTGTTTAGCATTTCCTAGAATATTCTGTGCGTTTTTTTTTTGGATTATTTTTCTGCCTATAATTTATTGTTGCATGGCACAATTTAATCTACCTTCCTTCCTACAATTTTGTCGTATATTTCCTTCAACTAGCTTGAATAATTGTAATCTACAATATTCAGAGGGTGGACAAAAACACGGAAACACCACAAACGCAACACACTATCATCCTTAATATGTTGTAGGAGAGCCGTTGGCTTCAATACTGTTTCCTACCATCTCGGAATGGGTAAACACAGAGCAGAGGGAGTGCTTTCTTCCTACAGAATAGTGGCAAGTTCAGGTAATGTAGGTGGATGACGATCACGCGCCCTTTTCTCCAATGTAGACCGCAAAGGCTCAATAATATTGTGATCTGGTGACTGTGATGTCCAGGGGAGATGCGACGATTCATCCCCGTGCTCACAAAACAACTCCTGGACGATGTGAGCTGTGCGAATTGGGGCTCTGTCTTCAGGGAACACAGCATCAGTATTGGGCAACGAACATTGTGCCATTGGCTTGGAGCTGGTCAGCGAAAATGGTCACATAATCCTTATCAGTGCAGTGTGCCCATGGCGGCCACTGAACACCAAGATATGCCTGTCCAAATCTTCACCGAGTCCCCGTCGTGTTTCACTCTCGGAACGTGAAAACTAGCCCAGAAACTGGAAACAGTGTGCACCAAGGCCCATCCGACCAAATGACTTTGTTCCATTGTTCCACAGCTCCTGTTACGGGCATTTGCATCACTGATGAATGGTTTTGGAATTCCAGCTCAACAATAATTAATTCGTCCTCGTTCAAACTCCCTTATCTCTGACATTGTGCACTCACAACTATACTGCACACTGTTCTGACCACGACTGCCACTTGAGTCGTATTGAAGACACTGCACAGGTGCCGTTCTTGGTCAAATACAACAGTGCAACTTGCAGGCTGGGCATTTATGTTCAAGCACGGATTTCTCGTGGTGCCTCCGTATTTTTGTTCAGCTCCTGTAACCTGAACTAGCCATTTCACTTTTATATTTGTTTCTAACAGGGATGCAGAGGCATTACGTTCGTCATTCGCATCTGTTAAAACTTTATGGGCCAACGGAACAGACCGATTCCGCCCGTATGCTTGACCCATGACGTAAGGGTGTTGCGGTGCGTGAGTCGAGGCGCAGAGTTTGAGTTGGTTGTGTTTTTAGATGTCGTCTTGTTGTGTTTGATGGCGTCCTCTCTTCTCTCTCTCTCTCTCTCTCTCTCTCTCTCTGTCTCTGTCTCTCTCTCTCTCTCTCTCTCTCTGTGTGTGTGTGTGTGTGTGTGTGTGTGTGTGTGTGTGTTTGGGATGGCCGGCCGAAATTTGTTGGTGGTAAGTAATTGTTTTATGGGTCTATTTTTCTCGAGTTGCAATGTTTTGTGCATTTATTGTGTATTGAATGTGTTTTAATTTACGTAGGGATGTTTGAGTTTTTAATTCTTGAGGTGTTGTGGTTTTGTTTTTCGTAGTTGTAAGTGTTGGTTTTTTCGTATCAGTAGTTATGGTTGACCAATATAGTTCAAGAGAAATGACCGATTCCAATTTTCGTATTTTTATATGTAGGTATAGGTGTTTTGGTACCGTCAGCTATGGTCAAGGGAATTTCCGTAGTTTTTGCTTGGGCTTTGGTGTTTTGGTACCGTCAGCTGTCGTTGACCTATGTAGGTCAAGGGAAGTGTCCGATTCCCGTTGATTTTGTATTTTTTTTTGTTCGTCTTCTTGTGCTTTTTGGGATCGTGGTGTGTTTTTTTACTGTTATATTTTGCTTGTCCCGTCCCTATAAACCCAATTTCCCGCGGTTGTCCTGTTAATTGGATTGTATTTTTGGAGGGTGGTGTTATTGTCTTATTGATACGTATTTTCGTGTTTGTTGCCGTGTGTATGTAGCGATATCATAGGCGCCATATTGTAGACGCTTAGAATATCCATTTCCGACATATTGATGACGTCATGGGTCAAGTAGATAGGTGGAATCGGACACGTCCGTATTCCCAACTTTATGTATACGTTTTATGAGATATGTGACATCATTTACTTAGTGCAAACACAGCGTTTCCATCCATATGGTATGGAAACGGTACACTAGCACCAGTTAGCGGTACTGTTATGTTTGGTAAATCTATGGTTAGGACAGTTTTCGTGCCGTGTATTCGTGAGCACACAGACACTTGTCTTCCCCAAAGATCTATAGTTAGCAATCCGTCGGCTGGAACAGTACATCTACACTGTAACTTATATCTCACTAAGTCGTGCGAGCTCTGGCGGGACTCATCCAATAGGGAAGCTTGGCGGCAGATTTGGTTCACAAGGCCCCGTGGCTGTCAGACAAAGATTCACTCTTGCCTTCCGCCTGCTGCCACGATGTCGACGTCCCGATTCTACCCCGTAGCATAGGTGTTTTGTCTTGTGGTAATGAACTAGGCGTACTCAACCTGCGACGATCCAATTCCCTTCTTTATGCGTTCTGAATTCATATAAGTATCCGCGTTTTTCGTCGCTTCTGAACAGCCGAAGGACCTTGTCGCCCTACTGGCGGTCGTGCGTAACTCACTAATTACGAGACGCCGTTATGCCAGCTACCAACTCTTGAACACTTCTACAAAATTTGACCATGTTTATACTTCCTTGAAATTAATTTAGGCTACCTTACTCCGTCCGAAACGTTAAGTGGACAAACTAGGAGACCGTTATGGAACAAGTTATATACTCACTCCTTACCATCATCTATCGCTTTAATAGACGGTGTTTTTCACTAAATCGTAGTGCCCTTTGGAATCATGATCAATACTCACCGTCGTATACATTAGATCTGCGCAGAGACTATTATATTACATATGTAACAAGTCAGGAGCGCTACAAGTGGAATATGATATTTTTATTTTGTATACAGGGTGTCTCATTTATCTTGACCACCATAAATAACTGTTTGTCCAGATGCAAATTACCAAATGTTTCAAGCAAATGTTCTTTAACCGTCAGGGGGACATCGATCAGCATGATTGCCTTTTTTACGAAGATATGAACAGCGGTATGACTTTTTTAAATGGCACCCTGTATTTTTTATTCGGTAATTCATTTCCTCTCCTAAAGACCTATCCAAAAAGATATCACAGTGTACCATTCACTGAAACACAACGTTATTAATTACGTAACACAACACTGACTTTGAGCCCATGTAAAAACATAACAGAAATTGATTTTGACCCTCTTGTACCATTGGCCAGGAGTAGAACATTCAAAGGTGCTCAAAGTGGTGAATCTGGACACCGATACACTGGTGCACTCGTTTCATCAAAGAATTATTTATTGCTTCCAGTGTTGCCTGCTGAAGAGAATTTTCATCTAGTAGGATACCTTCGGTTCAGAGCACGATGTGCACCCAAGGCATTATGTGCTGGACATCCATCGTGTTGATACCACATAAGCATTCTGGTTGTTAGCGGCACTTCATCCAGAATAGGAGGAAGAATTCGTCCGAGGAAGCTGGCATACGCTCTGCCGTTTAGACTACCATTGATGAAATAAGGGCCAGTAATTGCAGTACCCAGCATACCACACCAAACGTTAACTCTCCATTGACGCTGATGTTCCACCTGTCTAAGTCATCGTGGGTTGTTGCTGGACCGATAATGCAACTTTCTTGTTTTACTTGTCCTTTGTTTGAGAAGGAACTTTCACCGGTAAATAGAGCATTGGAGAAGGAGTTCGGGTTGGCGAGGATTTGCTGCTGTGCTCACTGACAGAACTGTACACGATTCTGCAAATTATTCCCATGCAATTCTAAATGAGGGATACATCGTGTAAGTAGGCTGTTTAGGTTTTTATATTGGTAACGCCACGTAGCGCTCTGTATGAAAATCACTGGCTGTGCTGTGTGCAGTCTGTGGCTGGGTGGCATTGTTGTAATATTCGCTATTGTAGTGTTGGGCTGTTGGCTGTTAACAGCACGTAGCGTTGCGCAGTTGGAGGTGAGCCGCCAGCAGTGGTGGATGTGGGGAAGTGAGATGGCGGATTTTTGAGAGCGGATGATTTGGACGTGTGTCCATCAGGAACAGTACATTTGTAAGAATGGATGTCATGAACTGCTATATATATTATGACTTTTGAACACTATTAAGGTAAATACATTGTTTGTTCTCTATCAAAATCTTTCATTTGCTAACTATGCCTATCAGTGCCTTCAGTAGTTTGAATCTTTTATTTAGCTGGCAGTAGTGGCGCTCGCTGTATTGCAGTAGTTCGAGTAACGAAGATTTTTGTGAGGTAAGTGATTTGTGAAAGGTATAGGTTAATGTTAGTCAGGGCCATTCTTTTGTAGGGATTATTTAAAGTCAGATTGCGTTGCGCTAAAAAATATTGTGTGTCAGTTTAGTGTTGATCAGAATAGGTAAAGAGCGAAATGTCTGAGTACGTTCAGTTTGGCTCAGCTGTTTCAAAATCAAATAATGTAAGAGATTTATCAACACAGCAATTCAATAATTTTTCTAAGGGACGTTTCAATCGTAAGGATGGAACCGGTGACGTGTAGGAATACGATGTACACTGGTTTTAGGAATACCAATGTCGTGTTCAAGCTGTTGTGTGCTCACATGTGGATTCATAGCAACGGAAGCGAGAATAGTAACTTCGGCAGTTTCGTCTGTGCGAGTGTTACGACGATTACGTTGTCGTGGGTTGCAACTTTTCGTTTCCTGAAGCGTCGCAACAAGACGAGAAAATATCTGTCGAGAAGGTGGGTTCTTGTTGGGATATCGCCCTCTGTACTGTTCCCCTGCCTCCGTAGTATTTCGCACACCTTCCACAACAACAACAATAAAAGAAACATTATATCGATGCAGTTTGTAGGAAGGGCAGCCTTTACTGTATGCCTACTCTACACATCAGTATTTAAAAGGACTAAACTGCTGTACTAAATGTGCCCTTACATAAGAAGACAGTATTTCAATTACTTTTCTGGTAACTTACATTCCCCATAGATGAGTAGCATTTCTACCTTCTCTTCGTTGGTGTACATTCTACTAACACAACTCTTCAACTGACAATGATTGATGGAATGACGGGTGTGCATTCTACTTATGTTTACTTCTGTCCTCTGTCAACGTCAGCACGTGCATATGATCCATTACCCCGAGTACATGCACTAAGCGCTGGGAGCGTCAACATCAATGTTGCGTTATGTAATCAATTACGTTGTGTTTCAGTGAATAGTACACAGTGATACAATTTTTGAATAGGTCTTTAGGAGAGGAAATGAATTATCGAACAAAAAATTGAGGGTGCCATTTAAAAAAAAGTGATACAGCTGTTCATATCTTTTAAAAAACAAAGCTACAACGAAGGAAATCATGCTGATTGATGTCCCCCTGACGGCTAAAGAACATTTGCTTGAAACATTTTGTAATTTGCGTCTGGACAACCAGTTATTTAGGGTGGTCAAGATGAATGGGACAACCTGTATATACTCTGGATCTATAATATCATGATCTACACTTTTTCCCATGATGCCACGCTGGGTGGCCGCGCGGTTTGAGGTGCCATGAGTGTATGCGTTGTTCTTACAAGGGAACCTCCCCATCGCACCCCCCGCAGATTTAGTTATAAGTTGGCACAGTGGATACGCCTTGAAAAACTGAACACAGATCACTCGACAAAACAGGAAGAAGTTGTGTGGAACTATGAAAAAAAATAAGCAAAATATACAAACTGAGTAGTCCATACGCAAGATATGCAACATCAAGGGTGATAGGCTCAGCGGCGCCTTGGTACCGAGGTTAGCGTGAGCAGCAGTGGAACAAGAGGTCCTTGGTTCAAGTCTTCCCTCGAGTGAAAAGTTTATTTTCTTTATTTTCGCAAAGTTATGATCTGTCCGTTCGTTCATTGACGTCTCTATTCATTGTAATAAGTTTAGTGTCTGTGTTTTGCGACCGCACCGCAAAACCGTGCGATTAGTAGACGAAAGGACGTGCCTCTCCAATGGGGACCGAAAACATTTTATCGCAAGGTCATAGGTCAACCGATTCCTACGCAGGAAAACACGTCTGATATATTCCATACGACACTGGTGACGGCATGTGCGTCACATGACAGGAATATGTTGTCGACCCACCTAACTTGTACACTTGGCGAAAGGGTAAAAAGATTCTTCTACCTTGCCCGATTTAGGTTTTCTTGTGGATGTGATAATCACTCCCAAAAAAGTGATGAAAACATAAGAGTTTGTCACTTAAACTGCAACCAATGAATGCAACAGTTTCACAGTCGCACAGTTTTCCCTGTGCTCTGTCAAAACATATGTTTTTCACGTTTTCAAATTTTTCCGTGTGTAGACCGTCAAATCCTGCATATGTCCAAGCAAATCTGAACATGTCCTGGAATTTTGGAAAGCGAAGTTGATTATGTGTGAGTGCCTGAACTTTGATAACTGTCTGAAAATAAAAAATTAAACTTTTCACTCGAGGGAAGACTTGAACCAAGGATCTCTCGTTCCGCAGCTGCTCACGCTAACCACGGGACCACGGCGCCCTTGAGCTCAAATTACCCTTTATGTTGCATATATTGCGTCTGGACTACTCAGTTTGTATATTTTGCTTACTTTTTAATAGTTCCACACTACTTCTTCCTGTTTTCTCGATTGATCTGTGTTCAGTTTTACAAGGCCTATCCACTGTGCCAACTTATAACTAAATCTGAGGGGGGTGCGATGGGGAGGTTCCCTTGTTAGCATAAGTTAGCTTAAGCTAGTTTAAGTAGAATGTAAGTCTAGGGATCGATGACCTCAGCAATTTGGTCTTTTAGGAATTCACACACATTTGAACAATTTTTTGCACATGATGGTAAGAATTACATTCTCTGTGCTTCCGTCCCATGATATGACGGGGTTTTCCTCTTTTGTACTATCCAGGTTTTGGATCTGTAGCTGTCTGCTGTATGCATTGTATGGGGATCTCATACTCCACTTGTAGCTCTCTCGACTTATTACGTATTCGTATATGGTGTAATATGGTCTACCCATATTTAAAGGTATATAATGGTTATATTAACACAATGAGTGTTGTTGTTCTCTTTTTATGTACAGGCCCTATTATATTTTTTCTTTTATTCCGTACTTGAACTTCGAATATAATAGGATGAAACATACGCGTAGCGTGTGCTGTACTTCGTTTTCCAGTTAATGGGGGTTTCGTTCCATCCATCTATTCTTGGTTTGGTGCGTGCTGCACCTGGACGTCGAGCAACAAGGTTCTAGACACGGAATTTTATCGTTACAACTTTAATATCATGTTACATAAGTTAACTTAATGATTCCATTATCGTACCAATTTGACTATACACTAACAAGTACTTTATGGTTTTATTTGAAACTGGTTTCCCCTTGTTGGTTTTTACATGCCCATTGGGCTATATCAATACATCAAGCAACGGTTTCAGTCGCGACCTGCAGTTCATACTGTCTTGAACGTAGAATACAATATAAATGTATTTATACAGTGCTGGCGAATGCAGTACTTAATTCTTCTCATGTGGATTCCCATACTTAAGATTTATTGTCTGTAATGAATCTATATTATCTGTATTTAACACATGAGTGGATTAGTAAGTAATCGATATTTCTTAGGCTAAAGGCTATTGAGAAAGTTTAAAGAACTGGCATTTTGCCAGATTGCAGAACTATCCTAGTGGCACTAATATACATCTCACGTAATAGCCACGAAGCCTAGGTAAGAGGAATCAAGCCTCGTACAAAAGGATATAGATAGTCGTTTTTCTCCATTTCCCAGCAGAACAGGGAAGAGAATCACCCAGAGTAGGACAAGGTACCACTGCCATGCACCACATGGTGGCTTGCAAAGTATGTATGTAGATGCTGGCTGTAACTCTTTGAAAACTATTGCTATTTTTCCTGTGTCATTCTGTAAATTATTCAGTTTCTGTGTCGTTACCGAACAGATTTCTAAAACGTCCTTTCGGATTAAAACTGTATGCCTGACCGAGACTCGAACTCTTGAGCATTGCCTCTCGCGGGCAAGTTCTCTACCGACTCATCCACCCATTTACGACTCACGACCGCTCCTCACAGCAGTTACAGTAAACAGCTCAGTTAAACCGGCTTCATCTGTGTTGCAAGATGTTATCAGTAACAGAAACGAAAGACTTCAGCTGAAACAATGTGTAAGTGTGTGTGTGTGTGTGTGTGTGTGTGTGTGTGTGTGTGTGTGTGTATGTGTGTGTGTGTAAAAAGGAAGGAAGATTACGGTTTAGCGTCCCGTCGACATCAAGGTTACTGGAGACGGAACTCACGCTCAGAAGGTTTCAAGACGAAAATCGGCCGTTGGGTTTTCAGAGATCCACATCGGTATTCGTCTGGAGCGATTTAGAGAAACCACGGAAAACCTAAATGTGGATGGCCGGACGCGGATTCGAACTGTCGTCCTCCCGAATCTGTGTAAAGGAGGTCAGGAAGAGAGGAGAATTTGCAGACACGCTTTCCCTATTAGGATACTGCATTGAGATACAAGACAATAAATAAAAGGCTAATAATGTCGTTTAGAACGTTAACTGGTCTCCATTCCTCCAAATTTTGAGCGTTAACTATTAGAAAATATTTTGTGAACTACGTGTCGCGACGTACAACTCTATGTGGTAACTATACTCGAATTTTATGCTACAGAACTAATTGTACATATATTTCATTGACGGAGCAGACCAGTACATCACGGAAAGTCGAGTGGATTTGTTATAGATGTTCAGCGACAAGGTTCCACCTGTAATAGATGAAACGTAGAGTTACAGTTTGTGACCCAAGAGAGGGAAATCCACACATTGTGAAAACAATACTTCAACAGCCGTTTTTTATGGCTATTTATTTAGGTTACCAGTTTAGACTCCTCAACAGATTCATCATCAGGCCCTATATGGTAAAAATTACATCAGACACATACACAATATTATATAACCGAAACAAAGGATATACATTAATACAGGCAAGTAAAGGAAACCAGTCATGAAATTATACACCCAGGCTACAATCAATGATGCGCTATGAATGTACACTGAAGATCGAAAGAAACTGGTACACCTGCCTAATATCGTGTAGGGCACCCACGAGCACGCAGACGTGCCGCAACACGACGTGGCATGGACTCAACTAATGTCTGAAGTAGTGCTGTAGGGAACTGCAGGGTTGTCCATAAATCCGTAAGAGTGGTGAAAATCTCTTCTGAACAGCACGTTCCAAGGCAACCCAGATACACTCAGTAATGTTCATGTCTGGGGAGTTTAGTGGCCAGCGGAAGTGTTTAAACTCAGAAGAGTGTTCCTGGAGACATTCTGTAGTAATTCTGGACGTGTGGGGTATCGCATTGTCCTACTGGAATTGCCAGAGTCCGTCGAAATGCACAATGGACAAGAATTGATGCAGGTAATCATACAGGATGTTTACAGACGCGTCACCTGTCAGAGCCGTATCTAGACGTATCAGTGATCCCATATTGCTCCAACTACACACGCCCTACACCATTACAGAGCCTCCACCGGTTTGAACACTTCCCTCCTGATATGCTGGGCCCATGGATTCATGAAGTTGTCTCCATACCAGTTCACGTCCATCCGCTCGATACATTTTGAAACGAGACTCGTCCGATCAGGCAATATGTTCCCAGTCATCAACAATCCAATGCCGGTGTTGACGAACCCAGGTGAGGCGTAAACCTTTGTGTCGTGCACTCATGAAGGCTACACGAGTGGGCCTTCGACTCCGAAAGCCCATATCGATGATGTTTTGTTGGACGGTTCGCACATTGGCACTTCCTAATTGCCCAGCATTGAAACCTGCAGTAATTTGCCGAAGGGTTGCAGTTCCGTAATGTTGAACGATTCACTTCAGTCGTCGTAGGTCCCGTTCTTGCAGGATGTTTTTTCCGGCCCCGACGATTTCGGCAATTTGATGTTTTACCGGATTCCTGATATTCACGGTACACTCGTGAAATGGTTTTACGGGAAAATCCCATCATCGCTAACTCGGAGATGCTGTGTCGCATCGCTCGTGGACCGACAATAACACCACGTTCAAACTCACTTAAATGTTGATGACCTGCCATTGTAGCAGCAGTAACCAATCTAACAACTGCGACAGACACTTGTTGTCTCATATAGGCGTTTCCGACAGCAGCGCCGTATTCTGCCAGTTTACATATTTCTGTATTTGAATATGCATGCCTATACCAGTTTCTTTGGCGCTTCAGTGTATAACATAGTATGCACACATAGTTCAGGAGACAAGTCACCTATCCTGTGCGTTCATTGTTCAAAATTATTTAAGAATATAAGCGACAATGCACCTATTTTCTTCTTTTTAATGGAATAAAACGAAGAATATCATCAGATAACTGACACAAAATTGTAAGAAATGATGAAAGTATAAAGAAACATAAAGTAATAAATAGTTGCATTGAGAAAATAACCATGATAATTTCCCGACGAACGAGTGCTACGTAATTTGAATACATCAATAAAATACATATTGTTGTTGTTGTGGTCTTCAGTCCTGAGACTGGTTTGATGCAGCTCTCCATGCTACTCTATCCTGTGCAAGCTTCTTCATCTCCCAGTACCTACTGCAGCCTACGTCCTTCTGAATCTGCTTAGTGTATTCATCTCTTGGTCTCCCTCTACGATTTTTACCCTCCACGCTGCCCTCCAGTATTAAATTTGTGCTCCCTTGATGCCTCAGAACATGTCTTACCAACCGATCCTTTCTTCTAGTCAAGTTGTGCCACAAACTCCTTTTCTATCCAATTCTATTCAATACCTCCTCATTAGTTATGTGATCCACCCATCTAATCTTCAGCATTCTTCTGTAGCACCACATTTCGAAAGCTTCTATTCTCTTTTTGTCTAAACTATTTATCGTCCACCTTTCACTTCCATACATGGTTACACTCCATACAAATACTTTCAGAAACGACTTCCTGAGACTTAAATCTATACTCGATGTTAACAAATTTCTCTTCTTCAGAAACGCTTTCCTTGCCATTGCCAGTCTACATTTTATATCCTCTCTACTTCGACCATCATCAGTTATTTTGCTCCCCAAATAGCAAACCTCATTTACTACTCTAAGTGTCTCATTTCCTAATCTAATTCCCTCAGCATCCCCCGACTTAATTAGACTACATTCCATTATCCTTGTTTTGCTTTTGTTGATGATCATCTTATACCCTCCTTTCAAGACACTGTCCATTCCGTTCAAATGCTCTTCCAAGTCCTTTGCTGTTTCTATCATCGGCGAAGCTGAACGTTTTTATTTCTTCTCCATGGATTTTAATACCTACTCCGAAATTTTGTTTTGTTTTCTTTACTGCTTGCTCAATATACAGATTGAATAGCATCTGGGAGAGGCTACAACCCTGTCTCACTCCCTTCCAAACCACTGCTGCCCTTTCATGCCCCTCGACTCTTATAACTGCCATCTGGTTTCTGTACAAATTGTAAATAGCCTTTCGCTCCCTGTATTTTACCCCTGCCACCTGCAGAATTTGAAAGAGAGTATTCCAGTCAACATTGTCAAAAGCTTTCTCTAAGTCTACAAATGCTAGAAACGTAGGTTTGCCTTTCCTTAATCTTTCTTCTAAGACAGGTCGTAGGGTCAGTATTGCCTCACGTGTTCCAACATTTCTAAGGAATCCAAACTGATCTTCCCCGAGGTCGGCTTCTACCAGTTTTTCCATTCGTCTGTAAAGAATTCGCGTTAGTATTTTGCAGCTGTGACTTATTAAACTGATAGTTCGGTAATTTTCACATCTGTCAACACCTACTTTCTTTGGGATTGGAATTATTATATTCTTCTTGAAGTCTGAGGGAATTTCGCCTGTCTCATACATATTGCTCACCAGATGGTAGAGTTTTGTCAGGACTGGCTCTCCCAAGGGTGTCAGTAGTTCTAATGGAATGTTGTCTACTCCCGGGGCCTCGTTTCGACTCAGGTCTTTCAGTGCTCTGTCAAACTCTTCACACAGTATCAAATCTCCCATTTCATCTTCATCTACATCCTCTTCCATTTCCATGATATGGTCCTCAAGAACATCGCCCCTGTGTAGACCCTCTATATACTCATTCCACCTTTCTGCTTTCCCTTCTTTGCTTAGAACTGGGTTTTCATCTGAGCTCTTGATATTTATGCAAGTGGTTCTCTTTTCTCCAAAGGTCTCTTTAATTTTCCTGTAGGCAGTATCTATCTTACCCCTCGTCAGATAAATTTCTACATCGTTACATTTGTCCTCTAGCCATGCCTGCTTAGCCATTTGGCACTTCCTGTCGATCTCATTTTTGAGAAATTTGTATTCCTTTTTGCCTGCTTCATTTACTGCATTTTTATATTTTCTCCTTTCATCAATTAAATTCAGTATTTCTTCTGTTGCCCAAGGATTTCTACTAGCCCTCATCTTTTTACCTACTAGGTCCTCTGCTGCCTTCACTACTTAATCTCTCAAAGCTACACATTCTTCTTCTACTGTATTTCTTTCCCCCATTCCTGTCAATTGTTCCCTTATGCTCTCCCTGAAACTCTGTACAACCTCTGGTTCTTTCAGTTTATCCAGGTCCCACCTCCTCAAATTCCCATCTTTTTACAGTTTCTTCAGTTTTAATCTACAGTTCATAACCAATAGATTGTGGTCAGGGTCCACATGTGCCCCTGAAAATGTCTTACAATTTAAAACCTGTTTCCTAAATCTCTGTCTTACCATTATATAATCTATCTGAAACCTTTCAGTATCTCCAGGGTTCTTCCATGTATACAACCTTCTTTCATATATATTAGCGTTATTAAAAACCAGAATAGTTTATAAAGCAACGAATTATAAGAAACGTGACGCAACTACAAATAAAAGAGAAGCAGGTCGGGTATTGAGAATGTAGATATACTGTGACCACTAGGTGAATCTACAGGTACGAAAACACAGGCGAACAATGCAGTGCATCAGCCTAAAAGTAATAGTTACAACCTTGGAGAGCGTCAACAAGTTATCCATACTCACTAGTTTCCGGACGAGCGTCAATAAAATACGGACAAAAATATGAAATACGGACATAGGAAACATTCGAGAAACTACCTGTGTTTGGGAAAGCCTATCACACAACTGGATCGGCAAGGAGACCAAAAACCTGTACTGTAGTAGGCTACCATATCGTCTACGAAATGAAGACAACATAAAAGAAGTAGAAGTATCGTACATGAAGCATATCCTGCATATTGTGAAAAGCGAGGAGTGTCGCTACAGATAACGGTGCTCTTCGCTAACGAGTATTCTTAAGAGATGTCATAATTGAGGAAGGGATTTAATAACTGTTATGGCGGAAAATGACAGCCTTACTCATGGATACCAAAAGAATGCCGGTAAAGACAAAATACAGGAAAAGCGTTAATCAAGAAAATATAAAGAAGTGTAACAAGTTCACATCAAAGAACCAGTATTTGGCCTGTAAACATATTGAGAAAAATTAGGTGAATGTGTAGGTAAAAATAAAACATGAGAAGAACTAAAGTAACCTGAAAACAATACTTGCGGATTGCTAAACAGTTTTCGTAAGGATCAACAGAAACGGAAATGTGAAGAAGCAGAAAACATGCAATAACAGATAGTATGTAGGAAAAGTACATCATTCCTTGCTCTGAACTAACGCTTGTTTTATTGATAACATTCATATTATGTAGTACTTATGTAGTACTGACACCTTTGCCTCACGACGTTTGTCGGGTAATTACAGTCACTTTCCTAATATCACTACATATTATGTTTTTTCCCATCGTTTGTTACAATTTTACGTTAGTTATCTGATGCTATTCTTTGCTTTATTCCACTAAGAAGAAAAAGGAGCCTGGGCGCCTATAACCTTACATAATTTGGGGTAATGAGCTTACAGGATAGGTGACTTGTGCCCTGCACTATGCTTCCACACTATGTTATTTATTCATAGTATATCGTTGATTGTACCCTGAGTGTATAACTTCGTTACTGGTTTCCTTTTGCTTCCATGTATTAATTTGTATCCTTTATTCCTTTTGTATAATACTATATATGACCTCTTATTACGTATTTGTCTGGTGTAATTTTTACTGTATAGGGCCTGAAGATGACTCTGTTGAGGAACGGAACTGGTAGCCTAAACAAAAAGCTACGAAAATAAAGGCTGTTAGAATTTTTTTATTTGTTTTTTTACAATTCATCGACCAACCGCAGTGTCAGGCTCCATAACAACTGCAAGAAAGAGTTATGTTTACTGCAAATTCATACGGTTGTGGCACACTGGACTGGAGGCAGTTTATGTAGCTTTTAGGTACCCTCTTATAGGTTGGTGTAAAATCTTAGCATGTACACTGTGTAGTGCTTTAACCCTAGGATGCATGGTGCCGAAAAAACACATGAATGCATATGCAGGGCCTCGAAAGCCCTGCCCTAATTTAAAATTTTCCTCTTATCATATAATCATCTTTGGAGTTAAATTTACTTCTGTCAAATTTATTGTCATATTGAAAGATTCCTAAGATACAGTAACAGGATCTTGTGGGCCTGATTAACATTTTATTAATTTTTTTTAAAAACTCTAAGAGTGAATTTTTATTAGTTACATCCATTTACATGCAACATATACAAATAATTTTATTAATTCACTTATAAGTTGCAGTTTACATTTTATAACATTTATTACAACCAATTTCTTCAATTAAAACATACTAATTATTCACAATATTTTGTATATAGGCAATATTTTGACAAAAAGTTATCATTCATTGTTCACATAAAATTGCATTTTTCTTAGTTTTCAACATGTGACAAACAAGAAGCACAAAGAACGCCACTATGTTCCTTACAAATGTTGGTTTTACACTTAATGCATGTCGAGCACTTTTCCTGTGTTTATTATATGGACAATAATTGCATCTTGGGTTGTTGGTTCGGCTATATGACATCTTTTTGAACACCACATCTTTGCATGGCATCAACGATTTTCTTTGGAAGATTATGGATCTGAATATGAAGTTCCATTAGTGGTCTTACCATTTCCTCTGCTAAATCTCTTAGGAACAAACGCCTTTTATCACTTCTTCCACTATGGTATGTCAGATGTTGGGCGGAAAATAAAATTTCACTGTTCATTGCTGGCCGGCCGCTGGTGGCCGAGCGGTTCTGGCGCTACAGTCTGGAACCGCGCGACCGCTACGGTCGCAGGTTCGAATCCTGCCTCAGGCATGGATGTGTGTGTTGTCCTTAGGTTAGTTAGGTTTAAGTAGTTCTAAGTTCTAGGGGACTGATGACCTTAGCAGTTGAGTCCCATAGTGCTCAGAGCCATTTGAACCATTTTTTTGTTCATTGCTGCGACGTCCATCATATTCATCCATAATGCAAATGGCCATCTATCTTCTTGTTTGTCTCTTGCAAGTGTAATAACTAATTTTCTGGTCCATTTGCTCTACTACACCCTTCGTAGAGTTATAGAACTTTATTATATCTGGTTTCTGTTTTGCATGAGTTTCATCAATGTTTCTGTCGTGATGCATTGTGCTAAAGAGAACTACAGACTTTTTCTTTTTGGGCACATAACTCACCATTGTAATGTCACCTCTAAATGCAAACAAAGAGGAATGAATCGCTCTTCAGGCAGATGGTTTCATCTCATTAGGAATTTCTGGTTTATTTTGTTTCATTGTTCCCACCACTGTAGTTTGCTTCTAAAACATCTCTTCTGCCAGCTGCACACTAGTAAAGAAGTTATCAACAGTAAAAATTTTTGATGATCCTTCAATGCTTTTAGCAAGATCTTTCACCACACTCAATCCAAGATTTTTCTGAATAGGTTCATGGGGCTTCCTTCCCGTGTAAGCGATTCCGTCTAAAGCATATGCAGATGTAGCACCACATAACCAAAATATTTTTATGCCATACTTGGCTGGTTTAGAGGGCATATACTGGGTGAAGTTGCATCTTCCACGGAATGGGACTAGCTGTTCGTCAACTGTGAGCGAATCATTAGGAATCATTGTATTTCTACACTTGTCAAGAAATAGTTCCCATACATATCGAACAGCTGCAAGTTTGTCATCTGCAGATCGAGCTTCACGGGTACGCCTGTCATCAAATCTAATCATTCTCCTTATATCCTCGAATATATTTACTGACATGGTGGCCTTATATGTAGGATTTGCTTTTTCATCCAAGAATAATTCTCTGACAGGGACATTCCAACTCTTCTCAACACCAGAAAGCAGTAAAAGACCAAGAAAACCCTCCATTTCAGGAAGCGAAACGTTTTTCCACGTTTTACCACGTAAAGCAGCCACTCTCCTGCCTTCAATATTTGTGCAGTTGATGATTTCCTTTAGTATTTCCTTGGAGATGAAATAGTCCCAGACATCCTTAGGTTTACAGGTTTTCAAACCACGGGCTGGACCAGGTGCCTTCTTTACAATATTATGGACAGGCGTACGAAAAGTTGCAGGAGGATCTAATTTCCAAATCGTTCCATTCCGACTAATGTATGTGTGGTCTTCTATACCTTTTTGTGGTGGTTCTTCGTTTTCAGACTCTGAAGAAGTAATATTATCGGAAGGACTGTCATCTGCCTCAATATTCACATCTGCAGGTTCATTGGCTGATTCTTCACTACTTGCATCTTCAAAAATATTTCCTTCCTCGCAAGTATCATCTTCTTCAAGCCACTGAGCCACAACACTTTCAAAATTAGCTGCATTTGCACATACTGACTCTCTTGTTTTGTATCAAATGGTTCAAATGGCTCTGAGCACTATGGGACTTAACATCATTGGTCATCAGTCCTCTAGAACTTAGAACTACTTAAACCTAACTAACCTAAGTACATCACACAACACCCAGTCATCACGAGGTAGAGAAAATCCCCGACCCTACCGGGAATCGAACCTGGGAACCCGGGCGTGGGAAGCGAGAACGCTACCACACGACCACGAGCTGCAGACTTTTACGTATCGAAGCCATAGCAAAAGGCGTGTCTCTCGAACAGCAGCTTGTGCAGCACTAAACGAGTCATGCTCTTAACAATATGGGTCTTCCAGCAACAAACAAACTACAGTAACAATGAGGCTGGCAGGAGCAGCACAGGATAACAATACTATGCAATAATAAAACATTTGATAGCAAAAAGATCAATAATACACCGACATCGCCAATATGTGAAAGCAGTGTGTATTTTTTTTAGTTACACTGTTACTACTACAGCTACTGCAGCTGCTGATACTCCTGTTGCTGGAAATACCACTACAGTTATTGTTGAATTAATAACTGCTCCCAAACAAATACTGCAGACAATATAGGCTAAAGAACATTTATAAATGTGTGAGGGCTTCTGAAGCCCTGCTTATGCATTCACGGTGTATGGGTAAACGTATTGAGTTATACAAGAAACTTAAAAAGGTATCTCGTTGAGACGTGATAGGAGGAATGTCACAGTGTTAGTGAAAGCGTACTGGAAAGCAGTTTGAAATCAAACAAAAAATTACAGAATTTTTTTTTTTTAAATGAAGACATACAAGGGCCTCGGAGGCCCTGTATATGCATCCTAGGTTTAAGACATAGAAGGAAGTTACGAGAAAGTATCATAAACCTACTTTTGTTCTAAGAATCTAAATAAATGTGATATATTGTTGGTTTATTAAGATACTGAAGTAGCCTCTAACATTAAATTTTTATCCAAAGAAATTCGTTCAACAGAGGTTTTACATAAAAGATTAACTACGTAGCCCGCGGAAGTTAGTTCGTGCAGCACCCTCACTACTGTTTTTCTGCGCGCCATTAATGTGCTCATTACCCTGCAGGCGGGTACTCAAAGTCCTTATTATAAAGATAACACAGTTATTTCCATACATTTCAACATTAATATATTAGTTTCTTACGGGCAATGTGGAGCAAAAGTAGCATACATTACTTCATTTACTACCTGCAGACTCTAAAATCCCGCAGCTCATGCCAAAATCATAGCACTCGACAAAAATAGTCATCAGATGAAACGGGTTTGCTTGCTGTATTTCATTGATCCTTACTTATCATACACACTAAATTTTATCGATCTTACATATATATTCATGTCTTCCAGACTTTATCCATCCCCATTACAGGATGTACTCAGATGGCAAAAGACAATATCGAAGTATCCACACATAATGCGCTCGGACAAACAATGTATATCGAACGGAATTATCTCTTCCACGCCATGCCGAAAAGATCGTCCATGTGAAACCCAATGACATCTTGGGAAGCATGGACAAAGGCAGTCAGGTAGATCCAGTATTTCTGTAATTCCGATAAATTATTTGAGTCAGTCCCACATCAAAGCTTATTAACGTAAATACAATCATATAGGATATCCAACGTAATCTGTGAGTGAATTTAGGATTTATTGGTGGGAGGTACGCAGCGTGTTATGTCGGGTGGAGACTCATTGGTACACGCAACAGTAACTGCAGATGTCTCTCGGGGAGATGTGTTTAGATCCTTGCTGTTAATCTCGTATGGTAATGTCGATATGAATTAATAAAATATTCTCAGGCTTGCAGCCTCGTCATGTGGATAAAATCCCACGAGCTTTCGACCTCTCTCTCCTCGATCATTGACAATTGGTAAATGACTGCCGAGACGCCGTGGCCTCTCTGTTATACAGCTGCACTACTGGCTGTGACGTCACTGGTGCTCTCTTCCTCGCTAAATGTGGTGGTGTTTTCCTCCCGTGGCCGTCGCGCCATCTTCAACCTGGTGATGGGCGGATCCCAGGCTGTACCGAGCTGCAAACCACCGTCCTTACCCGTATTAATGGTGGCTTGAGGTGTTTTTATTTCCATAGCTTCTTTATAATGATAACGCAAACTCCCCTCATCCTTATGATGATAGATGTGTCGTCGAATGCAGTTACATGTCGATTTTCTAAAGCGTGCTCTTCCACGACTGATTTTTCAGGATAACGTAGGCGTAAGCACTTCCCCTGTTCCGTCCGGCATTGTTAAACATTGTGTACTGCTGGCCATTCTTTGATATCCTCAGCCACCTCAGCCACAGTTTCTGCAGGAAACCTACACACACGAATCGGTATCTGCACGCTCTCAGCCACCAACATCCGGGGCAAAAACGTGGCGTTCTGAACACCCTAGTCGTTTCAGACACTGAAAATCAGCCACTAAAACTAATCCAACTGCGCAGAGTCTTCCGGGAAAATGACTACTATCACCTCGGGCATGGATGTGTGTGATGTCCTTAGGTTAGTTAGGTTTAAGTTGTTCTAAGTTCTAGGGGACTGATGACCTCAGAGTCCCATAGTGCTCAGAGCCATTTCTGGCTATTTCTTGTGACAGGCGCAGGAAAAACACAAAAACACGGTTCTGTTCGACGAAACATATGTCATTATGAGAACCACGGAATTTTGGGATAGCGTTATAAAGGAACCTATAGAATTAAAAACATCTGAAAACACCATCAATAAAAATGGCGGTTTTCAGCTCAACACACCCTGATACGCGGTCGTCGAGACGCTGAAGTGGGCGCGACGGATGTGGGACTAAAACATTATTTGGCGAGAAAGAGAGCACCAGTGACGTCACAGCCAGCAATGCGGCTATATAACGGCGAGCCAGAGCGTCACTGCAATCGTTAACCACTTGTCAATGGCCGAGGAGAGCTGGGTCGTGATGTGGCTGGAAGCCCGCGAATATAAAACGATGTAGTTTCTTGTTAGTGTTGTAGGTATCTGTAATGAACTACTTCTTACTTCTGTCATTAGCGGTTACCCCGTGTAGTACGGGCTTCACTGTACTCTAGTTTTGGCAAATTTATTTTTTATTTTAACTCCGAGGCGGGATGGCCTTGTTGTCACCGCAGTAGTCAGTTTCTTAAGGGAGGGGAGTCGTGTGCTCCGCCCGTCTGTGAACTGTATAAATTTTGTTCTGTGTGTGGTCGCATTTTAACTATTTGTTAATCACATTTCTTTCAGGTGGAGAGAGGGGATCGGCCCAGCATTTGCCTAAAAGAATGTGGGAAATCGCCTAAAAACCACACTGGACTTGGCTGGTGCATCAGTCAAGGTCATTAAACCCCCTGCGCAATCAATCCGTCTCTGGCTTATCTTCTTGTCTTGCAAGACAGCACGCTGCGCGTTAGGCTATAAAACAGGCGGTTATTTATAATGTGACGCTTTCGGGAAGAAGTGCGCAAATACCAGTCAAATTTTGGTAAGATTTCAAAGCGCTGCGAAGTTCGGCAACTTGATTTAAATGTTCAGAAATGTCAAATTGTACATATCACTAATCGCGTAAAAGTTGTGTTCTGTGACTAGTATATCAATGAGCGACTGTTGGAATCAGTCAAATCACACAAATACCTGGGTGGAACGATTTGGAGGTTATGAAATAGAATGTTCACGAACATTCAGTCATAGGTAAAGTGGATAGCAGACTATGGTTCGTTTATAGAATGTAGTTAGTACAAAAAGGAAATTGCTTAAAAAACGCTTGTGAGACTCATCCTAGATGCTGCTCTTACACACGATTTAAAACAGGAAATTATTGAAAAAGCCGGCCGCTGTGGCCGAGCGATTCTAGGCGCTTCAGTCTGGAACCGCGCAACCGCTACGGTCGCAGGTTCGTGTTCTGCCTCGGGCATGGATGTGTGTGATGTCCTTAGGTTAGTTAGGTTTAAGTAGTTCTAAGTTCTAGGGGACTGATGACCTCAGAGTCGCATAGTGCTCAGATCCATTTGAACCATTTTATTGCAAAAAATTTGAAGAGTCTAGTATGTGCTACGAAAATACACTGTCCAGTGACATTAATGTGAAGAGCTGTCAAAAGCCCGAATAATCAGTTTTTGCAGTGCGGACAACTACGAGACGTGCAGGAAGAGAGTCAGTAAGGTTCTGGAAGGTACCGAGATGGGTGTAGGGCCTCACCAACTCCAGTGGCCCTTGGCCAGCTACGCCAGGTTCCTCAGTTGAGCATCCACGGTGTGAACGGCCTGGTCCCACAGATTCTCGGTTGCGTTTTAATCTGGGGAGCTTTGTTGCCAGGCGAGTACGGCAAATTCATCCTGGCGCTCTTCGAACCACGCACGTACACTACATGTAGATGCTTAATTATGTCGATCCGTTGCGCCTTCCAGAATGGTGACACCACCCAGGAAATGCCACCAAAACATTTCCCAGATCACAATACTCCATCCGCCGGCATGGATCCTTTGCTCTCTGACGTTTCAAGCCGTACAAGCCAACTGTCATTGTCCGAAGGTGCATAAAACGTGAGTCTTCTGGAAACGTCTCTTGTCGCCACACAGTGGACGTCCAGTTGCGGTATTGGTGTGTAAGTTCCAGCCTTAGTCACCAATGAACAGAAGTCAGTGTGGGAGCACGAACCAGGCGCCTGCTGAACAGACACACAGAGAGCAACATTTGCTGAACGGTCGTTGAAGAGACACTGTCGGTGGCCCCTTGGTTCATCTGACCGGTCAGTTACTAAAGAGTTGCAGGTCTATTCGCCTATGCACAACTCCGCAGCCGTCGTTCACCTTTGTTACCCATATCACTGACCTCAATTTGCAGGAATATTTTGGAGCATATACTGTACCCGAACATCATGAATCACCTTTACGAAAATGACTTATTGATACATAACCAACACGGATTCAGAAAATATCGTTCTTGTGCAACGCAGCTAGCTCTTTATTCCCATGAAGTAATGAGTGCTGTCGACAAGGGATCTCACATCGATTCCATGTTCCTAGATTTCCAGAAGGCTTTTGATACCGTTCCTCACAAGCGACTATTAATCAAATTGCGTGTATATGGAGTATCGTCTCAGTTGTGTGACTGGATTCGTGATTTCTTCTCAGAGAGGTCATAGTTCGTAGTGATAGACGGTAAATCATAGAGTAGAACAGAAGTGATATCTGGCGTTCCGTAAGGTAGTGTCTTAGGCCCTCTGCTGTTCCTCATTTACATAACTGATCTACACGATAATCTGAACAGCCCACTGAGATTGTTTGCAGACGACACTATAATTTACCGTCTAGTAAATCCATCAGACGATCAATCACAATTACAAAATGATCTAGAGAGGATTTCTGAATTGTGCGAAAAGTGGCAATTGGCACTAAACAAAGAAAAGTGCGAGGTCATCCACATGGGTACTAAAAGAAATGTTTCAAATGGCTCTAAGCACTATGGGACTTAAGATCTGAGGTCATTAGTCCCGTAGAACTTAGAACTACTTAAACCTAACTAACCTAAGGACATCACACACATCCGTGCCCGAGGCAGGATTCGAACATGCGACTGTAGCGCCTAGAACCGCTCGGCCACACCGGCCGGTCTACTAAAAGAAATCCGATGAATTTTGGGTATACGATAAATCGCATGACTCTAAGGGTTGTCAATTCGACTAAATACCTAGGAATTACAATTGCGAGCAACTTAAATTGGAAAGACCACATAGATAATACCGTGGGAAAGGAGAAACAAAGACTGCGCTTTGTTGGCAGAACACTTAGAAGATGCAACAAACCCACTAAAGAGACAGCCTACATTACACTTGTCCGTTCTCTGCTGGAATATTGCTGCGCGGTGTGGGATCCTTACCAGGTAGGGTTGACAGAGGACATCGAAGAATTGCAAAGATGGGCAGCTCTTTTCGTGTTATCGCGCAATAGGGGTGAGAGTGTCACTGATATGAGACGCGAGTTGGGATGGCAGTCACTGAAACAAAGGTGGTATCCTTTGCGGCGAGATCTATTTACGAAATTTCAATCACCAACTTTCTCTTCCGAATGCGAAAATATTTTGTTTACACCCACCTACGTAGGGAGAAATGATCATCATAATAAAATACGAGAAATCAGAGCTCGAACGGAAAGATTTAGGTGTTCCTTTTTGCCACGTGCTATTCGAGAGTGGAATGGTAGAGAAGTAGTATGAAAATGGTTCGATGAACCCTCTGCCAGGCCCTTAAGTGTGAATTGCAGAGTAATCGTGCAGCTGTAGTAGATATAGGTATTATCTACACTCCGTGGTGCACCACAGTTGCCTCGGTGCTGGTTTTGAATGGCGCCATTTTGCTCTGCATGATGTACTTTAACCACGGCGGTATGGGACCAGTTTACAAACTTAGCTCCACCTTGGCCCGAAAGCCAATGATCATGCCCTCTTAGACGGCTGATTAATCGCTCCGTTTCCCTGTAACAAGAAAGTCTGCTTGTTTTTCGCAATCCCCTCGACAAGCCTTGTATACTTTCCACTGCCAGTGCTGTCACCAGTCTTCTGTGAATTATTATTGCACGTTGACGTCAAACATACGTGGTAGTCACGTCAATGTCACTGGACCGCATATACGTGGTTGCGAAATCCGCTCGCTTCAGTATATGAACGTTGCGTTGCACCTGTCATCTCGCATAACTTCGTTTCCGGATGAAACTTTGTAACTACACAATGAAGGAACACCGTAAAAATAGCTTAAGAACATACTCGTATCCTTATATCTCCCTCCTCTACCTCGGATAGCACTGAAACAGCTTACTGCGCACTCCTAACTAAGGTACGAGCATATGGGATTGGTTCCCAAGTATGTGAGTGGCTCGAAGACTTCTTATGTAATAGAACCCAGTACGTTGTCCTCGCTGGTGAGTGTTCATCGGAGGTGAGGGTATCATCTGGAGTGTCCCAGGGAAGTGTGGCAGGTTCGCTGTTGTTTTCTATCTACATAAATGATCTTTTGGATAGGGTGGATAGCAATGTGCGGCTGTTTGCTGATGATGCTGTGGTGTACGGGAAGGTGTTGTCGTTGAGTGACTGTATGAGGATACATGATGACTTGGACAGGATTTGTGATTGGTATAAAGAATGACAGCTAACTCTAAATCTAGATAAATGTAAATTAATGCAGATGAATAGGAAAAAGAATCCCGTAATGTTTGAATACTCCATAAGTAGTGTAGCGCTTGACACAGTCACGTCGATTAAATATTTGGGCGTAACACTGCAGAGCGATATGAAGTGGGACAAGCATGTAATGGCAGTTGTGGGGAAGGCGGTTAGTCGTCTTCGGTTCATTGGTAGAATTTTGAGAAGATGTGCTTCATCTGTAAAGGAGACCGCTTATAAAACACTAATACGACCTATTCTTGAGTACTGATCGAGCGTTTGGGATCCCTATCAGGTCGGATTGAGGGAGGACATAGAAGCAATTCAGAGGCGGGCTGCTAGATTCGTTACTGGTAGGTTTGATCATCACGCGAGTGTTACGGAAATGCTTCAGGAACTCGGGTGGGAGTCTCTAGAGGAAAGGAGGCGTTCTTTTCGTGAATCGCTACTGAGGAAATTTAGAGAACCAGCATTTGAGGCTGACTGCAGTACAATTTTACTGCCGCCAACTTAGATTTCGCGGAAAGACCACAAAGATAAGATAAGAGAGATTAGGGCTCGTACAGAGGCATACAGGCAGTCATTTTTCCCTCGCTCTGTTTGGGATGGAACAGGGAGAGAAGATGCTAGTTTTGGTACGAGGTACCCTCCGCCACGCATCGTATGGTGGATTGCGGAGTATGTATGTAGATGTAGATGTAGAACAGCCTTGTCATTGCCCACGAGACAGTATTAGTTCTTTCACAAGTGCTCTCAGTCCTGTTATCGCCCTGACCAGCTCGTAAGACAGATGTAATAATGAATCTCGGCCAGAAATCTTTCCTCCATGTACTAGTATGGATGGCGAGAACATAGGTCACGCGAAACGCCTCTCTAGCGGCTTTCTCACATAACACCTGGAAACCACGACTCACGGCAACGAGGAAGATGCAGCATTCTTGAATTTTACAAGTATTTGGTTGAGTATTAAACCATTATTAATAAAAATGCGATCATATTGAATATCAAAAGAAATCTGAGGCTGGATTGACGATTTATTGGCAGAGAAGCATCAGGATGTTATCTTGGATGTAGATTCACCGACATGTGTCGAAGCAAAGTCCGCAGCTCGTGGTCGTGCGGTAGCGTTCTCGCTTCCCACGCCCGGGTTCCCGGGTTCGATTCCCAGCGGGGTCAGGGATTTTCTTTGCCTCGTGATGACTGGGTGTTGTGTGCTGTCCTTAGGTTAGTTAGGTTTAAGTAGTTCTAAGTTCTAGGGGACTGATGACCATAGATGTTAAGTCCCATAGTGCTCAGAGCCATTTGAACCATTATTTTGTCGAAGCAACTTCAAGTGTGTCCAAGGGATGTCTTTTAGGATTCTTGCTATTCGTGTTGTTTATTAATTACCTTACTGACAATATTAATTGTAACCTCATATTTTGTGCCAATGATAATTATTTATTTTGAAGTACTGTTCGAAAAAAAGAAGCTGCACTAATATCCAGTCAAACCATAATAAATTTTCGGAGTGGCACTAACATTGGCAACTTGCTTACAATTTTCAGAAAGTCTTAGAAATGTTTAGCTTCGCGAAACGCAAAAAACGGGCTACCTTATTACTACAGTATCGATGACTGCCAAATGGAATTAGTCAATTATTACAAATTTCAGAGTATAACAACATGTGGCGATAAGAAATGGGATGATCACATGTTGCAGACTTTGAGTCTAAAAGAAGACTGCAATGACAACGCCGGCCGCGGTGGTCTAGCGGTTCTGGCGCTGCAGTCCGGAACCGCGGGACTGCTACGGTCGCAGGTTCGAATCCTGCCTCGGGCATGGGTGTGTGTGATGTCCTTAGGTTAGTTAGGTTTAAGTAGTTCTAAGTTCTAGGGGACTTATGACCTAAGATGTTGAGTCCCTTAGTGCTCAGAGCCATTTGAACCATTTTTGCAATGACAACACTTGTGTGTCCAACCTCAGAATACTGAAATGTGTGGGATCTATACGAAATGGAATTAGCTCGGGATATTGAACGTTGACAAAGAATGGCAGCACAAATGGTTACACATCCATCTGACGAGGAAGTTTCGGAGAAGTGCTGGAAAACCTGACCTGGCAGTCTCTTGAAGATGGACGTCGACTGCCTGCCGGCCGGTGTGGCCGAGCGGTACTAGGCGCTTCTACATCTACATCTACATTTATACTCCGCGAGCCACCCAACGGTGTGTGGCGGAGGGCACTTAACGTGCCACTGTCATTACCTCCCTTTTCTGTTCCAGTCGCGTATGGTTCGCGGGAAGAACGACTTCTGAAAGCCTTCGTGCGCGCTCGAATCTCTCTAATTTTACATTCGTGATCTCCTCTGGAGGTATAAGTAGGGGGAAGCAATATATTCGATACCTCATCCAGAAACGCACCCTGTCGAAACCTGGACAGCAAGCTACACCGCGATGCAGGGCGCCTCTCTTGCAGAGTCTGCCACTTGAGTTTGCTAAACATCTCCGTAACGCTATCACGCTTACCAAATAACCCTGTGACGAAACGCGCCGCTCTTCTTTGGATCTTCTCTATCTCCTCCGTCAATCAGATCTGGTACGGATCCCACACTGATGAGCAATACTCAAGTATAGGTCGAACGAGTGTTTCGTAAGCCACCTCCCTTGTTGATGGACTACATTTTCTAAAGACTCTCCCAATGAATCTCAACCTGGTACCCGCCTTACCAACAATTAATTTTATATGATCATTCCACTTCAAATCGTTCCGCACGCATACTCCCAGATATTTTACAGAAGTAACTGCTACCAGTGTTTGTTCCGCTATCATATAATCATACAATAAAGGATCATTCTTTCTATGTATTCGCAATACATTACATTTGTCTATGTTAAGCGTCAGTTGCCACTCCCTACACCAAGTGCCTATCCGCTGCAGATCTTCCTGCATTTCGCTATAATTTTCTAATGCTGCAACTTCTCTGTATACTACAGCATCATCCGCGAAAAGCCGCATGGAACTTCCGACACTATCTACTAGGTCATTTATATATTTTGTGAAAAGCAATGGTCCCATAACACTCCCCTGTGGCACGCCAGAGGTTACTTTAACGTCTGTAGACGTCTCTCCATTGATAACAACATGCTGTGTTCTGTTTGCTAAAAACTCTTCAATCCAGCCACACAGCTGGTCTGATATTCCATAGGCTCTTACTTTGTTTATCAGGCGACACTGCGGAACTGTATCGAACGCCTTCCGGAAGTCAAGGAAAATAACATCTACCTGTGAGCCTGTATCTAATATTTTCTGGTTCTCATGAACAAATAAAGCGAGTTGGATCTCACACGATCGCTGTTTCCGGAATCCATGTTGATTCCTACAGAGTAGATTCTGGGTTTCCAAAAACGATATGATACGCGAGCAAAAAACATGTTCTAAAATTCTACAACAGATCGACGTCAGAGATATAGGTCTATAGTTTTGCGCGTCTGCTCGACGACCCTTCTTGAAGACTGGGACTACCTGTGCTCTTTTCCAATCATTTGGAACCTTCCGTTCCTCTAGAGACTTGCGGTACACGTCTGTTAGAAGGGGGGCAAGTTCTTTAGCGTACTCTGTGTAGAATCGAATTGGTATCTCGTCAGGTCCAGTGGACTTTCCTCTGTTGATTGATTCCAGTTGCTTTTCTATTCCTTGGACACTTATTTCGATGTCAGCCATTTTTTCGTTTGTGCGAGGATTTAGAGAAGGAACTGCAGTGCGGTCTTCCTCTGTGAAACAGCTTTGGAAAAGGGTGTTTAGTATTTCAGCTTTACGCGTGTCATCCTCTGTTTCAATGCCATCATCGTCCAGGAGTGTCTGGATATGCTGTTTCGAGCCACTTACTGATTTAACGTAAGACCAGAACTTCCTAGGATTTTCTGTGAAGTCGGTACATAGAATTTTACTTTCGAATTCACTGAACTCTTCACGCATAGCCCTCCTTACGCTAACTTTGACATCGTTTAGCTTCTGTTTGTCTGAGAGGTTTTGGCTGCGTTTAAACTTGGAGTGAAGCTCTCTTTGCTTTCGCAGTAGTTTCCTAAATTTGTTGTTGAACCACGATGGGTTTTTCCCGTCCCTCACAGTTTTACTCGGCACGTACCTGTCTAAAACGCATTTTACGATTGCCTTGAACTTTTTCCATAAACACTCAACATTGTCAGTGTCGGAACAGAAATTTTCGTTTTGATCTGTTAGGTAGTCTGAAATCTGCCTTCTATTACTCTTGCTAAACGGATAAACCTTCAGCCCTTTTTTATATTCCTATTAACTTCCATATTCAGGGATGCTGCAACGGCCTTATGATCACTGATTCCCTGTTCTGCCCTTACAGAGTCGAAAAGTTCGGGTCTGTTTGTTATCAGTAGGTCCAAGATGTTATCTCCACGAGTCGGTTCTCTGTTTAATTGCTCGAGGTAATTTTCGGATAGTGAACTCAGTATAATGTCACTCGATGCTCTGTCCCTACCACCCGTCCTAAACATCTGAGTGTCCCAGTCTATATCTATTGAAATCTCCACGTAAGACTATAACATGCTGAGAAAATTTATGTGAAATGTATTCCAAATTTTCTCTCAGTTGTTCTGCCACTAATGCTGCTGAGTCAGGAGGTCGGTAAAAGGAGCCAACTATTAACCTAGCTCGGTTGTTGAGTGTAACCTCCACCCATAATAATTCACAGGAACCGTAATTTTGTCATATGATGACATGTTGGAGACCGTGGCTGTTTTTGAAGACAAATGTTGATGGTGTTAGGACAGCAACCAGCCACAAATTTACTTTGAGTTCCTTTATTCAAAGGAAACCGTTACCGGTTTCGAATCGTTGCGATTCATCATCAGACGGTTTACACGCTTTCTTTCTACATTTGGTGTGTTTTTATAGATTACTTGTCCTCAAATATAAATAAAACATAATTACAAACACGCCACACACAGTGTGAATGCATTTACATCGTTTGGATGAACGTTATGGAAACAAACACTCGAAACCGACGTTTCACGTAAGTCACATGCAACGAAAATCTGCAACGCAACCATCTGTGTGTGGCGTGTTTGTAATTATGTTTTATTTATGTTTTAGGACAAGTAATCTATAAAAACACACCAAATGTAGAAAGAAAGCGTGTAAACCGTCTGATGATGAATCGCAACGATTCGAAACCGGTAACGGTTTCCTTTGAATAAAGGAACTCAAAGTAAATTTGTGGCTGGTTGCTGTTCTAACACCATCAACATTTGTTCACAGGAACTATCCACTTCTACTTCACTACAGGATAAACTACTACTAACAGCGACAAACACGCCACCACCGGTTGCATGCAATCTATCCTTTCAAAACACCGTCTGTGCCTTTGTAAAAATTTCGGCAGAATTTATCTCTGGCTTTAGCCAGCTTTCTGTACCTATAACGATTTCAGCTTCGGTGCTTTCTATCAGCGCTTGAAGTTCCGGTACTTTATCAATGCAGCTTCGACAGTTTACAATTACAATACCGATTGCTGCTTGGCCCCCGCATGTCCTGACTTTGCCCCGCACCCTTTGAGGCTGCTGCCCTTTCTGTACTTGCCCGAGGGCCATCTAACCTAAAAAAACCGCCCAGTCCACGCCACACAACCCCTGCTACCCGTGTAGCCGCTTGCTGCGTGTAGTGGACTCCTGACCTATCCAGCGGAACCCGAAACCCCACCACCCTATGGCGCAAGTCGGGGAATCTGCAGCCAACATGGTCGCAGAACCGTCTCAGCCTGTGATTCAGACCCTCCACTCGGCTCTGTACCAAAGGTCCGCAGTCAGTCCTGTCGACGATGCTGCAGATGGTGAGCTCTGCTTTCATCCCGCTAGCGAGACTGGCAGTCTTCACCAAATCAGATAGCTGCCGGAAGCCAGAGAGGATTTCCTCCGATCTATAGCGACACACATCATTGGTGCCGACATGAGCGACCACCTGGAGATGGGTG
This sequence comes from Schistocerca nitens, assembly GCF_023898315.1. NCBI lineage: Eukaryota > Metazoa > Arthropoda > Insecta > Orthoptera > Acrididae > Schistocerca > Schistocerca nitens. Next base: position 313,846,812 of record NC_064619.1, on the reverse strand, counting down.
CACCCTGTACCCTTCATGGCATCCGGAAGGACCCTTTCCACATCTGGAATGACTCCCCCCGGTATGCACACGGAGTGCACATTGGTTTTCTTCCCCTGTCTTGCTGCCATATCCCTAAGGGGCCCCATTACGCGCCTGACGTTGGAGCTCCCAACTACCAGTAAGCCCACCCTCTGCGACCGCCCGGATCTTGCAGGCTGAGGGGCAACCTCTGGAACAGGACAAACAGCCATGTCCGGCCGAAGATCAGTATCAGCCTGAGACACAGCCTGAAACCGGTTCGTCAGACAAACTGGAGAGGCCTTCCGTTCAGCCCTCCAGAATGTCTTTCGCCCCCTGCCACACCTCGAGACGACCTCCCACTCTACCACAGGTGAGGGATCGGCCTCAATGTGGGCAGTATCCCGGGCAGCCACAGTCGTAGTCCGATCGGGGGATGCGTGGGACGAGCTGGCCGTCCCCGACAAACCCCCATCCGGACCCCCACAGTGATGCCCATTGGCAACAGCCTCAAGCTGTGTGACCGAAGCCAACACTGCCTGAAGCTGGGAGCGAAGGGATGCCAACTCAGCCTGCATCCGAACACAGCAGTTGCGGTCCCTATCCATGCTAAAAACTGTTGTGCAAAGAACGTCTGAACTAATCTACAGAGAGCACAGAAAATTCGACACAAAATTTAAACGGTTATTAAAATACAAGATTGCCTAGTAAATGTAGTAATGCTGCTACTTGCGCACTGCTGACACACTGCTCGGCGGCGGAAGGAGACTATGCGATTTTACACCATTCAGGTACTAAAACGCGATGCTACAACTCTCAAATACTATAATACGCCCGAAATTTTGAATTAAACAATGCAAATACCAAAAACACGCAAAGAAATTAAGAATTAAACTATGTAACAAATAAGTGAGCTAAGAGTGTACGACTTGCTGCTGCAGCTGCTTATCCAATGGCGGCAGGGAGCTTCAGTCTGGAACCGCGAGACCACTACGGTCGCACGTTCGAATCCTTCCTCGAGCATGGATGTGTGTGATGTCCTTAGGTTAGTTAGGTTTAAGTAGTTCTAAGTTCTAGGGGACTGATGACCTCAGATGTTAAGTCGCTCAGTGCTCAGAGCCATTTGAACCATTTTTTGGACGTCGACAATTCCGCGAACAACGTTTCAAGAACCATCACGAGATGAGGAATCTAGACATATTCAACAACCTCCTGTATGTATCTCCCGTAGGGACCGCGAAGTAAATAATTGACTAATTACGGCGCTCGCAGAACAATTCAAGCAATTTTCCCGCGCTTCATAAGCGAATTAAACGAGAACATGCCATTATATATGGTAAAATGAGAATTTCGCTCTGCCATGCACTTCAACGTTGTGTGCGTAATACGTAAGCAGATCTTTTAAAGTTGACCGCACCGTGTTCAAGTTGATTGTGTAATGATGTTTCTGTGTCTTTACAGAAATTAATAGTGATATTTATGAAGTATGTGCAAAAAAGTTGAATAAAGGTATCCCGTGCATCGACTGCAAATGCTAATACCAAGACAAATGTGCAAAAATAAATATGAAACGTATAGAAGACGAATTACATTGTGCTGTCTGGGTACTTCTGTTCAGTTAGTGTACATAGGAGGAAGCAATACGTTGGTTCACTGTTCTAGGAACATATATCGTTAAGTTCGCGGTCATAATATTTTGGCTTATAACTGTAAGTGCATGTAACACCATGAGATGAAGAGAGAGCCACATGAGAGGAAATGTGGATCGAATCAAATCGATCAGGAGGCCAAAACAGAAGCCTTAGAAAATTTGATCTCTTTACATTTTCCGCATTATATTACTCTTACAAGGATATTACAACTGATACAAATGACTCGTGTGTGTACTTGTTTTTATTCCTGTTCTTTTGTGGCATTATGAACAACTTAGTCAGCCTTACTTTCTCCACAGTGTTCCTTATTTTTGCAAATAATATAGGAAAAAATCCTAATCTTTATTTTCCTTACATTCTCTATCAAGTCCAAAGTGATAACTGCTTCTCTGGTACGTTTTGTGAAATCAGACCGATCCTCCTCCGGTAAACATGTTAGCTGTTTTCTTTCTTCCACAGCCGGTTCTTTATTTGGTTAATAGTTTACGAGCTTGAGATATATGACTGAGTTTCCGACGTTTATGCTGAGTGAAGATTAAAGGAGCATCCGCATGATGCGGGTCGTATATCCCCGACTGCCCACTCGATGTAGCACTTCTGCAGTTTGCTTACATCGTGTAAGGCAAAACGACGCTACTGATTTTCTTCCCAATCCTTCCCAAGCCCGACCCAGCGCACAGCCTCTTATGACCTCGTCGTGAACGGGACCATAATTCCTACTCTTCCTTCCTTTCTTTCGAAATGCTAGGACAATGTTCGTCTTAGCTGAAGTCTAACAAACTTTACACACAGAGAGTAATAACACCCCAGGTGAACTATTAAGACAAACTTATTTCCTTAATAACAAACATTCTGCTTATTAATAAGCTTACATATTGACATTTCTCGTTCCATGTTTACAAGGTATACTGCCACACTTGTTCAAATTTATATTTAGTCTGACTACCTTTTAGTAACTGAACTTAGCATAGTTTGTAATTGGATAGAGGATTTTTTGAAAGATTTCCTGATACCTTCAGCTGCCCTTCTTTTTTATTTCATGTACGATTGCACAGTTTCCGCCATAGGCCAGTTTCAAGTATTTTATGGGTTATTTTTTTCGCCTTGTATGTCGTTACTCCTATGACTCCATGTTATGCTCGTAAAATAAACCCGAGATATTTTACTCCTTTTAGGAGCACGTTACTTTCGAACAGTTGTTGCAAAGCTCTTGGTATGGAAGAGTTATTGACAAATACAGAAGTAACATCAGGGAAATGTGTTAAGATTCTTTTTTTTCATGCTATAAATATTGAAAATAACCTTACGCTTTTCGAATATATCTGTACTGAAAGACTGCTCGAAAACTGTCAGATCTTCAAAAGATTTCATAGGTTGGACATTCCCAAAATGTTCAAAGGTGTAATATTCTACTCTTTACAAAATGGCAAGAAAGCTTAGTATCCCATGATTATAACATCAATAAGTCACAAGTTCAATCGGTCATCTGATAAAAATATCTGGATCTAACAGTTTGTACCGATATGAAACGGAAAGATCACATAGGCCCAGTGGTAAACAAAGCGGGTGACAGACTTCGGTTCATTGGTAGAACACTACGGAAATGCAATCAGTTTACAAAGGAGATTACTTACAAAACACCTGTGCGGCCCATCCTAGGGTACTGCTCAAGTGTGTGGAACTACCAGACAGGACAACAGGGGATACCGGACGTGTACGAAAAAAGGCGGGATGGATCTCACAACTTGCGAGAACGTTACGGACATGCTAAAACACTTAAACTGTCAGATGCTTGAAGACATACGCTAAATATCTTGCGCTAACTTACTCACATACTTTCAAGAACCAGTTTTGAGTGAGGAATCTAGGAATACGCTACAGACCCCTAAGTACCATTCCCATATCGAGCGAAGTGGCACAGTGACTAGTACACTGGACTCGCATTTGGGAGAAGGACGGTTCGAAACTGCTTCCAGCCATCCTGATTTAGGTTTTCCGTGATTTCTCTAAATAGCCTCAGGTAAATTCCGGAATGGTTCCTTTGAGGGGGCACGGCCGATTTCCTTTCCCATCCTTCCCTCATCCGATGGGCTCGATGACCCTCGCTGTTTGGTCCACTCCCCCTGATCAACTAACTAACCATGCCCATAGTGATCGCTAAGACAAGAGTAGTCTGGTTGCAACATGCACCTAGGAGACGAAGCAACCATTCTTCCAGCTCGCCATAAGTGAACAGTAACGGGAAGAAACCTTGTTATGTGTTACACTGAGAAGTTTCTTGTACTGTGCACTTCGCAGTAGTTTCCAGAACATAAGTGTAGCTGTAGAACAGTAACCTTTGTAGATCAGATCAGTTAGGGTCGCACTTACGTAAACGTCATTCATTAGTAATTCTATTTTGTCGAAAACTGACACTTTGAGACCGTGACTGCGTACAAAATGTAGGTTGATTCTTTCAAAGAAAAAGGATAGCAACCAACCACTATTAATGCTATTTATTTAAGTAAGTAGCCCCGCACCCTGTTTCGAACCGACAGGTTCATCTTCAGGCAGCTATTCACAAGATGCGCATTTGTTTGACGTTTCCATAAGTTTTTTGCTCATTATTCCTTATTGTAGTCAGAGATTTTTGCGATGTTGATGCCATTGAAAATCCCGTATAATTTTGTTCGAATGTTGTTGGTTTGTATTCACGAAATACTTGCCACTTTGCAAAAAACGTTTTGTTGCGTGTGTGTCTGTCTGGCGCTTTGTGTAGTGTGGTTCTATACGAATCTTGTAAGTGTTGCATATACACTAGAGTATTCCGTGAATGCAGGCCAACAACATTCCAACATAATCAGGCGAGTTTGGTTCAAATGGCTCTGAGCACTATGGGACGTAACAACTGAGGTCATCAGTCCCCTAGAACTTAGAACTACTTAAACCTAACTAACCTAAGGACATCACACACATCCATGCCCGAGGCAGGATTCGAACCTGCGACCGTAGCTGTCGCTCGGTTCCAGACTGAAGCGCCTAGAACCGCAAGGCCACTCCGGCCGGTTCAGGCGGGTTTTTTGATGGCACTACAATCCCATGAATGTTTCACCACGAGGTGGAACAGTGCGCTAAAACTTGAAACAAATATGCGTCTTGTGAATAGCCGTCGGAAGATGAATCAGTTTGCTCGAAACCGGCTAGGGCGCTATTTACTTAAATAAATAGCACTGTTCATAGTATCTGTTTGTTATCTTTTTCTTTAGAAGAATCAACCTACATGCATTAGTAATAAAAATCACTTACACCCGGTACCCTGTTGTACATTTCCCCTACGTTTCGATTATTCTCTCTGGGTCCTTGATGCTCCTCACGGTGACAACAGAAAGGTATTAGTCGCCGCCTTGGAGGGCGACCGTTTCTGTCAGGAGACGTCAATGTGTGTAGCTACAAAGTGTCCGTGCCGCCGCCGCCGCTGTCTCTGTACTCCCCTGGGATGTGATCCTCCCGACGTTATCACGCTCCCCCATTTTTCTCCGCCGGCCACCAATGCAGCACACCTCCTACCACAATTATTACTGTCATACAGAAACTTCTTACAGCGCCTGAGCGCTTCCCACTTCCAATTCCCAACTGAAAATCGTCTCTCAGGTCGTTCCTGAGAGATTACCGGAAAGGTTACGAACTTGTTGTAGATCTTGCTTCACGCATAAAAAGGGAAAAACTTTAAGGTATGCTCCACAGCTTCGATAAAAGACGTTATTATGTGATGGGTGTCATCAGGTTTTATCTGCCTGAACCAAAAAAAAGCTACATCATTAGATGAAGATGGTATCTGTTCCCGAAAGAACAAATACCATTGATGACCATGCAGCTTCTCTAGAATGAAATGATAATTAAATAGAAACCCTTAGCTGTCGACATGTGTTGTTGATATGCATCAATGGGGACAGCTGAATATGTGTGCCCCGACCGGGCCTCGAACCCGGCATCGCCTGCTTACATGGCAGACGCTCTATCCATCTGAGCCACCGAGGACACAGGTGAATAGCGCAACTGCGAGGACTTACCCCTTGCATGCTTCCCGTGAGACCCACATTCCCAACTCTCACGGGAAGCGTGCAAGGGATAACTCCCTGCAGGCGCACTATCCTCTGTGCCCTCGGTGGCTCAGATGGATAGGTCAGACGGTCAGAGGGTTAGCTGCCCTCTGTAATAAAAAAAAACGGAGTTAATGGATCAACGACGAACTGAAACGGGTGTCTTGCGAAATCCGCCCCCAGCAGGTACAACGAACAAAAACGAACAAAATGAGATTTTTAAGAAATAAAAAAAAGATGGATAGAGTGTCAGCCATGTAAGCAGGAGATCCCGGGTTCGAGTCCCGGTCGGGGCACACATTTTCAGCCGCCCCCATTGATGTGTATCAACAACACTTGTCGGCAGCTAAGGGTTTCGATTTAATTATCATTTCATTACATAATTATCTTTTTGTTTATTTCTAGGTACACGACTACAGTCCTGATAGACAAAGAAAACCCAGCGCCACAGAACCGTAGCATAGTTCTAGACGAGACAAAACAAAATGGTGGAGCACATCTCCACCGTCTGCCAGCACTGCAGACATGTACCCTCAAATAAATAAAATGATAATTACGTAAATTAATTTTTTCGAAGTGTCAGTTACAACTGTATGACTCCCTCTTGTAAACCACCTAAATGCTAATATATAACTTTACTTTGCTGTAGCTACCAGCGACATTCAATAAGTAATGCAACAAATTTTTTTCTGAACGCCGGTTCGTCTTACTCGGGATTTCAATACACTACATTATTCCCTACTCTTTTGGTTACAAAACCCTGTTTTTCAACATAATCTCTGCGTCCAACTTACATCATCTTACTTGGAGGGCCTGTATTATGCCGACAAGGTACCACTCTGCTGGTCAACATCGGAGTCAACGTCCTGCTGTATCAATAACCTTTGCATCATTCAAGCGCTACTTCTCGCGTATCGCATCATTCATTGAACCAAGTAGATGGAGGCTGGAAGATGCGAGATACAAGCTGCAGGAAGGATGAGGAAGAACAAACCAATGTAGTTTCATGATGCGCAGACTTGTGTGAGGCCTTGCGTTGAGACGTTTGCTGACATCCTCTTGTGGCTATGAACACTCTGAAGTTTCTTGAGTTTCCTGTGGATAGCACAATACACTTCAGAGTTGATCGTTGCATCACGAGGAAGGAAAAGTGAACAGAATAACTCTTTCAGAGCCCCAGATGATCGTTGTTTCTTCGGAGGAAAGGCGGTGTAGCACCGCTCCATGGACTACCGTTTCGTTTCCGGTTCGAGGTGACGAACCAATGTTTCATCGCCTATGACGATGTTTGACAAAAAATTATCACGATCAGCCTTGTAATGCGTAAGCAATTCCACGTAGATGATCTGTGGTTGCTCTTTAACCCGCCAGGGTAGCCAAGAGCGGTAATGCGCGCCGGCCCCGGATCGAATGCGCCCAGCGGATTAACGACGAGGGTCACTATGCCGGCCAGCATGGATGTGGTTTTTAGGCGGTTTTCCACATCCCGCTAGGTGAATACCGGGCTGGTCCCCAAGTTCCGCCACAGTTACACGACTCACAGATATTTGAAAACGTTCGCACTATTTCATGACGCAGACAGCTGGGGTACACTTCTTCCGTCCCGGGGGAGGGGGGGGGGGGTTCGGGTGGCGTCAGAAAGGGCTTCCGGCCACCCTCTGCAATTAACACTGCCAAATCCGTAATACCAAAGCCGACCCCGCGTTGGAGTGGGAGAAAGGCCCCGAGAAACAAAGAAAGATCTGTGGTTGCTCTTTATGCTCTTCCGTAAGGCGGCGAGAAACCTAGCGAATGCACACATCTTTGAGAACACCAACTGGTGGATGAGTGTGTCGGCACTACCAACAGATGTGTCGAGTTGAGTGGCGAGGTGTTTACGATCCGTCGATCGCCTCGACTGAGAGTGTGTACGTGTTCCAACATGGAGAGATTTTCAGCTGTGTGCGGGCGGGAGATCGGGCAGGTTTACACGACCTTGTTGCGACGATGACACACGCCTTGCCCAATGACTCACCATGCTTTTGTTCACTGCCAGGCCTCCGTAGACATACTGCAAGCGCCTACGAATATTTGCGAATCTCTGGTTTTTCGCCAAAAGACACTCAATGATAGCTCTCTGCTTGAAACGCATCTCCGTTAAGGCGCCATTTTGAACGTTACGTATAGCGCCGCTACCTATGGGAACTCATGAAACTAAAAAGGCTGAAGCGGTAATATTCCTCGATGTCCCACAACAAATTCCGCGTTTTTTCAACGGAAATTGACGGAGATAAAATGTGTTGCATTACTTACTGAACGTCCCTCGTAAACTCGGCTATATCATCATCATCTGGAACGCTTTAAACCTTAACATGTTGTATACCGTTTCTGCATTATTGTAAAAAACACTAAACATGTAATTATATCTTTATGTTGATTAAAACAGTGTTTTTCATATAAGATTTTTTCTCTATAGTTTACTCTCTAACAGTAAGGAACTACAGTTTTTTCCATCAAGGCCGGCCGGAGTGGCCGAGCGGTTCTAGACGCTACAGTCTGGAATCGAGCGACTGCTACGGTCGCAGGTTCGAATCCTGCCTCGGGCATGGATGTGTGTGATGTCCTTAGGTTGGTTAGGTTTAAGTAGTTCTAAGTTCTAGGGGACTCATGACCACAGCAGTTAAGTCCCATAGTGCTCGGAGCCATTTGAACCATTTTTTTCCATCATGTGGCTGATGTATTTGAACTAAATCAACATTAAGTAAATTTCTATCAATTTTAGGTAGGGACATAGATACATTCAAAGTTTTGTGGATGGCTGCAACACGCTGTACGTAATTTGCTCTATTCCAATGAATAGGCCGCGGAATAGTCATTTAAGTGAGGTGTTCAAACGTCAGCACTTTTCCTGAATCCGGTACTAAATACGCCTTCCAGACGATCTGCGGATGACATGTGAAGTTGCTGCTGTGAAGAAGCGACGAACTTCCTCAATCCGCTATTTGCAATCATCATCGGTTAGATTGTAGAATGTATCCTCTCACTCCCGTACACAAGACAGGTCTGAATGCATAAACAAACTAGGTTCAGTCTGCCACGGATATTGACGTGAAATAAACATGGCATACACATTCAACGACTGCGATGATATTTTGCTGATAGTCGGTGAATACCACCACAATTACAACTAAGCAGCCATTCCGCTACTTGGAGATTCATCTGAACACTTAACATTTTCAGTAAGATTTTCAGTTGTGTGAAAGTCAAATGGTACTTCACACATACCCTGAAAAACCTGGATCATTGCTAGATGACTAATAAATTTGTATAGGTAGGTCCAGGTGAATTCTGTACATGCAGATATAAATCCCATATATAAGTAAATTGTTAAGTCTTGACGTATTTTAAGTTTGTATTTGGTATGAAATATACTTGATAAAACTGTGAGAATAACATTGCCTTTATTAATATAAAATTCAATCGATAAAATTTTGTATTAACCTTCACACACGTAATTTTACAACATAATCGAAAATTTTATGCAAACAAGTAATTGAATGAATGAAAATAAACAAATAATCCACCTGAACACAGCAATTACGTACGTCATGTTGCGTCCACCCTTAAAGCATTCAATGTTTGTCGCTCCATTCTTAAAAATGCTAGACATTTGATTTAAATTCAATTGTACAACGTTAATTTAAATAACTTACCTACATGATAGAAGAAATAATGTTCTTTGAAAAATTATTATTTGCTGTAGGAAATGGGGGATTAATGATACACGATGCGCAAAATTTATGAAACTGGCGGATTAAAAAATGGTTCAAATGGCTCTGAGCACTATGCGACTTAACTTCTGAGGTCATCAGTCGCCTAGAACTTAGAACTAATTAAACCTAACTAACCTAACGACATCACACACATCCATGCCCGAGGCAGGATTCGAACCTGCGACCGTAGCGGTCGCTCGGCTCCAGACTGTAGCGCCTAGAACCGCATGGCCACTCCGGCCGGCCTGACGGATTACCAACAGAGTTTCGAAAATAGTTATTATGACACCGCCAAGTGAAACACTAACCAGTAGAGAAAACTGTAACAAGGGAGGAAGGAAGCACTCGAAAGTTCTGGTGATTTGGCTTCATTAATACATTCTTCACTTGTCTGGTCAGGTGCGTAGTTGTATAATCACTTACGGCATTTTAGATCCTTTTATGCAAATACTAAAAAGTGTATTTATTTTACCTCACGCGTTTCGCTTTATTGGATTAAGAGAACGTCAGTAGTTTAAATAAAAAAAATTGTAATTTTGGAGTAAGTTTAGGAAGTTATTGAGGTGTGACTTATTGAATTAGTGCATTTTAATCCGTTTTCTGCTGACACCCGAAACTATTGCGGGTATGCACATTTATCAAAACAAAAACCGAATCGAGCAGATAAAATGGTAACAGCACGGGCACAAAATTTCACAGACATAAACATAAAGAAACATCCACAAGCAATAGTGGAGCAATATTTAATCGTCTATTACATGCTGCATGTGAAAGTGAAGACAGATCTAATAGACCAATGACACAGACATAAATACCTGACAAAAATGAGTGCTGAAGGGACTTCCTGGTTTAAGCAGAAGAGCAAGGAAAATGTTGTAAGTTAAAAGGTCCCGCTTCAGTAGTTTCCAAAATGAACAATTTCTAGCCACAAACAAACCACTATTGTAAATAAGCTTTATTCCAGACCACTGAGAAACGCAATCCCTACTTTTCTCTCATGACGAACTGAAACCCACACAGCAAGTCACTAGGTAGACACAGTATTTCCAGATTTCCGAAAAGCATTTATCTCAGTACCATACCTACGATTATTATCAGAAGCACGATCGTATGAAGCGAACTCTGTGACTGGACTGATGATTCCAGAATGAGATTTTCAGTCTGCAGCGGAGTGTGCGCTGATATGAAACTTCCTGGCAGATTAAAACTGTGTGCCCGACCGAGACTCGAACTCGGGACCTTTGCCTTTCGCGGGCAAGTGCTCTACAGTCAGAGCTACCGAAGCACGACTCACGCCAGGTACTCACAGCTTTACTTCTGCCAGTATCTCGCCTCCTACCTTCCAAACTTTACAGAAGTTCTTCTGCGAACCTTGCAGAACTAGCACTCCTGAAAGAAAGGATATAGCGGAGACATGGCTTAGCCACAGCCTGGGGGATGTTTCCAGAATGAGATTTTCACTCTGCAGCGGAGTGTGTGCTGATATGAAACTTCCTGGCAGATTAAAACTGTGTGAGTACCGGGCGTGAGTCGTGCTTCGGTAGCTCTGACTGTAGAGCACTTGCCCGCGAAAGGCAAAGGTCCAGAGTTCGAGTCTCGGTCGGGCACACAGTTTTAATCTGCCAGGAAGTTTCATATCAGCGCACACTCCGCTGCAGGGTGAAAATCTCATTCTGGAAACATCCCCCAGGCTGTGGCTAAGCCATGTCTCCGCTATATCCTTTCTTTCAGGAGTGCTAGTTCTGCAAGTTTCGCAGGAGAACTTCTGTAAAGTTTGGAAGGTAGGAGGCGAGATACTGGCAGAAGTAAAGCTGTGAGTACCAGGCGTGAGTCGTGCTTCGGTATCTCTGACTGTAGAGCACTTGCCCGCGAAAGGCAAAGGTCCCGAGTTCGAGTCTCGGTCGGGCACACAGTTTTAATCTGCCAGGAAGTTTTGGACTGATGATTGTTTGGTAGGGAGGACGCAGCAAGTTATATTGGTTGGAGAGTTATCAACAGGTGTAGAAGAAGCGCAGGGAAGTGTTTGGGTCCATTACTTTTCATCTTGTGTATTAATGAACCTCGCAGAAGTTGTATTTATCAACAGTATAACGAAGCAGGCTCTGAAAGAAGCTTCACAAGTATTCAGTAAGATCATGATGAGATTTCAAAGTGATGCAAAGATTAGCAACTTGATTTAAGCAGCCAGAAAAATAAATTTCTGCACTCCATAAAACGAGAAAATATTGTACCTATGGCTATAATATCAATGAGTCACAGTTGGAATTGGTCAACTCTTACAAAAACCTGAGTGTAACAGTTTGTAGGGACCAGAAATGGAGCGATCACATAAGCTCAAATGTGGGTAAAGCAGAATTCAGCACACAGGGCAGCCACCTCTGGCAGGAATAGATCTCTAACCCAGCTGAACATCGAATCGAACTGAGCTTGGATGACGGATACCGGTGTGTCATTCCACGCAGCTTCAAATCTGTGCCAAAATTCTTCAACTGTTGTGTTTTTGGAGTGTCGACGTGCTAATCCTTTGACAAACCTAACCAGATATTTTCAGCGGGTGAGATGTACAGAGAGCATGTTGGTCGGCGCAACAGTCTACGTTCCATATCAAGGCAGGCAGGGCAGCACAGGCAACAGTTGATCATGTGTTATCTTGTTGAAAGATGTCGTCATGGAGACCTGGAAGATAGGTGACAGCCACTCGGCTTAACACGTCAGAAATTTATAGGCTGCTGTCCAGACCAGGGGCTATGCTAGCCTCGTACCATCATAGCAGACAGCTGCGGCTCACACCAACAGCTATGCGAGCCAGAGGTGATCTCATTGTGTATCCAATGGCAGCTCATACCATCACTGCAAGTGGTGGTGCGAATGGCAATGACGAATGAAATCTGGCAATGTTTGTTCTGCTTGGAGCCTCCACGTACATAAGTCCATCACGATGCCGCACGCAGAACCAGAACTCATCTGAAAAGATGACGTGGTGCCATGGTACCCATTGATGTCGTTGGACGCGCCACAGTCGGTGCGCCTCAGTCTGTTGTTGCGTCAGGTCAGCCGCAACAATGATAGCGGGCTGACCGGTTGAGTACGACCCACCTGAACCTTCGTTCGCACATTTCTTATCAGACTCTAGGCACTCCAATCAACGCAAACAGCCATATTGTTGAACGATGACACGGTGCTGCCACTGTAGAATTCTGACACGTGCTGGTAGACGTTTATCCTTGCATGAGGCATAATATTATTTTCTCGCAAACAAACATACATGTGCGATTTCTGAATGATATACCGACTACGTAATCCTTTATTATTTATAGAACGTAGATGTGGCGTTAATCCTAGCTACCCTGTACGATTGCGCTGAAATGATAACCATTTGCATATCCAAGCATACAGCACATTTCGCATGAGTTTGGCGTTTCTTGTGAAACACCCTTATCTAGTTGCAGTTTTATTGGCAGCAGTGTATTATTACCCTTTCCTGTCACTATTTACGAGATATTTAAGATGTTTTGATGTGTCAGAATGTGGATTGGTGGCTCACTGAGGACGCGTCACACAAGAAATATAAAAGTTTGGCGTGGAAATCTCGGCAGATTCTAGACTTTTTTCTGTCATTTATCGAACCTTTCATCTGTTGCAATGATTTTTTGATGTTTAAATGTCAAGTTTCACCAGCATTAAATAGTAGGTCACCTTGTAACTTGCAGAATAAGTCAGTGGGTGGAGAAAGTGAAGCCCATATCACGTCAAACAGACCATGTCCAGGAAATACTAGTATGGTCTACGCAAACTTCGGACTGAACACAGCTCTACTTTGTTCATCATTTTCTAGAGACTGAGATGGGTTTACCATCATTCTACATCGTTCGTTTGTTATTTTAAAAATCAGATATTTGTTGGAGCAGAGAAAAGTCTTGTGATACCGCCAAAATATCACAACAGGGCAGGAACCGGAAATCGTTACCCCACTGCTGTCGACCTGGGCGAGCATTGTCTACCCCTGCCTGATTTTTTTGCGTGCGGTCAATGCACAAACCACACCCTGCGCGCTGTCTTTCTTGCCGTCGACCGATGTCACAAAACTAGAAATTGCTCCAGTCCGCGGAACCTCCATTCTTTTACATTCGTCTTTGCAACTAGTAAACATATGTATTTATTTTACCATAATCATTCCGTTTTATTGGCTTAATCATCGTTAGTCTACTTCTACATGCATACTTTGTAAGCCATTGTAAAGTACATATTGGAGGGTATCTTCCAGTTCCCTAGTTAGTAGCTCTTCTTACCGTTCCATTCACGCATGCAGCGGGGTGAGAACAATTACTAAACCGCCTCTGTACGCACTGTAATTAATCTGATGTTCTCCCCACGATCCCCATGGTTTGCGATACGTAGGGGGTTGCAGCTAGAATATTCCTAGAGTTGTCATTTAAAGCCGCTTCTTGAAACTTTGTAAGCAGACTTCCTCGGGATAGTTTTCGTTTTCTGTAGCCCTGTTTGGCACGGGGCCCACACGCTTGAGCTGTAATCTAGCATGGGACGCACAAATGATTTGCAAGCAATCTCCTTTGTAGATTGATTGTATTTCTCTAGTATTTTACCAATAAAGAGAAGTGGCAGCCCATACCATCACTGCAAGTGGTGGCGCGAATGGCAATGACGAATGAAATCTGGCTATGTGTGTTCTCCTTAGAGCCTCCACACACATAAATTACCAGATTTAATTCGTCATTGCCATTCGCGCCACCACTTGCAGTGATGGTATGGGCTGCCACTGGATACACAATAAGATCACCTCTGGCTCGCATACCTGTTGGTATGAGCCACAGCTGTCAGCTGTGATGGTACAAGGTGCCATTGGGTACCTCTGGCTAGCATAGCCCCTGGTCTGGACAGCATCCTATGAATTTCTGACGTGTTAAGCCGAGTGGCTGTGACCTATCTTCCAGGTCTCCATGACGACATCTTTCAACAAGATAACACATGATCAACTGTTGCCTGTGCTGCCCCGACCTGTCTTGATATGGAACGTAGACTGTTGCGCCACCACCATGCTCTCTGTACATCTCACCGGCTGAAAATATCTGGTTAGGTTTGTCAAAGGATTAGCACGTCAACGCTCGACGTTCAGCTGGGTTAGAGATCTACTGCTGCCAGAGGTGGCTGCCCCGTGTACTAAATTTCGCATCATGTGTACTTTTAAATTAACAACAACTTTAATAATGTATTCTTCCGTGTATATAATCACAACAAGTAATATTTCATTATTTTCTGTCCTTCCTAGAGTTCAGTTATAATGTCCAGCCGTGTAAGTAATTTGGGAAGAACGGGCTTTGTGACTACAAGTTGAGAAATTACCTCGTCTTGCACGGAGGCTGACTGCTCCCCCTACTTGTAGAAGACATTCTATCGTAGAACTTGTAGGAAAGATGACTTTGAAGAAATGCCCATGATTTCCATTCGCATTTTGTACTTGCAGTTGTGTAATATTTGTTGTTGATCGGTTGTGTTTAAGAGTACATAAGCAAAAGGGGCTGTCAAAGAGTTTCCGTCTGAGGGTGTTGCTGCAGCGTACATGCAACCCAGAGTAACTAGGATGGGGTCAATAAGCACCGACATGTAGGCAGTGGGTCAGTATATATTCGTGTCTTCCCGAGGTGCGTGCGGTAACTGCGGAAACATCAACCTTGGTGACCTTGTTACCAAATGTGTCTAAATAGGACCAAAGTGCTGTTATTCTTCTCTTTGCTGCCGAAAGAAGACACTGGTAGACGTCCATTGGAGAAGGAACAGTGTGTATGGGGCAGCATGTCTGTCGGAAACCTCCGTTGTGGAATTATGCAACTAGTTTCGTCAAGGAACCTGGAGTCTCTATCACTGAGAACGGTACTGCACAACGCTAGAGAAATTACGGAGTGCAACTGAGGCGAAACGTCCGGGAAAACTGGGACAAGGGGTGCTTCTGCTTCACGACAGTGTACGCAACATATCGCAAATTTCGTAACGCAGAAGTCGCGCCAACTCAAGTGAGCGACACTTGAGCACCCTTTATATAGCCCTGACCTCTCCTCATATGATTGTCACGCCTTCGGTCCCTTAAAAAATGCCTTGAAGGGTCGAAGATTCCTGTTGGTGAAGGATGTGCAGGAGGCAGTTATAGACTTCTTCACGCAGCAGGACACGATGTTTTACCAAACGTGTATCTTCAACTTGATACGTCGGTGGGACGGTTGCTTCAACTACTCAAATTCAAATGGTTCAAATGGCTCTGAGCACTATGGGACTTAACATCTGAGGTCAACAGTCCCCTAGACTTAGAACTACCTAAACCTAACTAACCTAAGGACATCACACACATCCATGCCCGAGGCAGGATTCGAACCTGCGACCGTAGCAGTCGCGCGGTTCCGGACTGAAGCGCCTAGGACCGCTCGGCCACCGCGGCCGGTTCTTCAATTATTATTTGGTATATCGATTCTGGACCGTACAGCCTTCAACGGAAACTTTTTGATCGCACTTATAATATAGAATGGACTTCATCCAAAGAAAGACACTGAATCCATGACCCTGGACTGACTAGCATGATACCATACGTTCGACTTTAACGGTTTTACCCTAATAGATTGGAATACGTAAGGTGGCATCATTCGACAGTAAAACCATTAATACTTGTTGACTTAATGCATGAACTACAGGGATCTCCTCAAAGTGATGAGATTTTGCGATCTGATGTCGACAATGCTGCTCGTCTTATCCTGCATAGCAATGGATTTTCTGCAGTGATCAAAATGGTTATGGTATTTAAGTGTGGTTTCATCCAGCAGCTGGTATAGAGAGTTTCGAGAGGCAGCTTGGTGTTAATGGCTGGGTGTCCAAAATACACGTCAAACATGTAGATTATAAAATATAAGTTAGTGCCTAATGTTCTTTGTAATTACCTTAGTAATAGAGCACGCAGTGCATGTCTACGTAGTGAGACGGTGAAAGGTCTCTGTTGGATTCCTTTCATGTTTAATTTCTCAAATTTGTTGTCTTTTAAGGAATAAATTCCTCTTCTAAATTTACTGTGGCGTTTCTGACTATCTGGGAGGAGACTGAGTAGTGGAACGTGTTACTTTTACACGTAAACAAGAACGATCTCTCACACTACTACACTTTAAAGCACAGTTTATATGTAATTCTTATATGTAATTCATGTCACACAGTCTCATACGGAACCTACATCCGCTTTCTTTTATATACTGTGTATGATAAGATACTGTCATCCCCCTTCCCTTCTGTGTGAGAGGATGAATGATCAAATGTGTTTGTAGCTGCATGCTTGAGGGTAGCAGACAAAGCTGTCTGCTAGAGAACAGTAGGACCAACGTTGAAACAGGTAGCTACGGTTCCTAAAAGCAGAGAGGTTTCCATTCTTAGTATGGTCCGGTCCGTCCCCTGTCATGTTGGTATAGGAAGCTGCCCCTCTGGCGCCTTCCGTTGGTCTTTGTGAGCGACTCTCGGGAGCACGCAGGGGAGTTCAGTGGGAGTCTGGCAGTTGGAGAGTTGCAGCCGAGCAGTAGGCAGTTGGAGTCCAGTAGTAGCGCAGGGCAGTCCAGCAGTAGCAGTCTGGCGGTAGCGAGCGTCTGAAGTGGTAAGATCTCCGGCCAAGCGCGTGTCTGTTAAGTCCATAGGACAATGGATTTGTTAAGTTCAGGTTAACTGAGAATTTAATCATTTTATTTCGGGTTAGCTTTAAAATAGCTAAGGTTATCTTTAATTGCAGCGGAGTGTAATTCTCGTGTCCAGTTCAGATTAATTTGCGGTAGTTGCTTTGTTACTACTTTGTGAGTAAAGTGGAACCACGTGTTGGTCAGTAACTCTAAGTAAGATCAATCTTAAATGCAAATGCTTGTGTGATTATAACGTATCGTCTTGAAAAGATTTTGAATATACCAACTTTTCTTTATGTTCAACCCACGTGGCGTGTACTTTGTGAGACCAGTACCACGTGCTTATATAACTGTTTGACCCATCAGGTTAGTAGTAAGACGTTAGTAACCAGTTCGAGGTTTTTGTTTTGTAATTTGCTTTTTGATCTAATTTATTTTTATTATCTAAATTATTGTGGAGTTATACGCTTTCTGTAAACCAAGTTGACCACGTGAAGGGTAATTACAAGACGGACAGGATTGTGCTATGAAAATAATTTCTTTAACTGAAAATTTGAATCTATTGGTTGTGGTGAACTTTCTGTTGCATGTGTTTCAATGTTCTTTGTGTGTTGTTTTATGAATGCAGTGTTATATCCAGTCTCCCAATCTTGGGTCCATATTTTATGTGTTCCGTAATATTCCAATCTCACAGTCTCACAATCGTAAATAAGGCACCAGCTCAGTTATAACTCACGTATAATATGCTGAAATTTCAATGAACAATCTTTAAAATAAATTTGCAAATATAAACTGATTTCTTTCTTTTTATTTAAATTCTCCTTTTATATAGATATATTACCGGTTGTTGTATGACTGTAAAAGATTATAATCAATGATAGTCTGATTGGTAATGTGGTAAATTTAGACTAGTTACCCAGTCGTGAAACAGTGGCCCCGTAAACGCACGGTTAACTTCTCCCCAGGCAGCTCAACGGCTTGTAACCAGCTTTCACTTTTATTGATTAGCAGTAACGATCCCAGCATTTCACAATGCATGTTATAACGTTACACATGGCGACCCGGTTCTGTGATTCCGCTAGACTCTGGAATCTCTGAGACGTTAGATTGCAAGCGTTGTATAATCTTAATTTTTTTTCCCTACAGCGCTCAAACAACTTTTGCATTGTTTCTGAGCAGACGTTCAAAAGATTCACGGCGTTGTTGAGCGGCGTTGTGTTGTTTGTCTTGTTTTGTTTTCTATATTTGTTTGTTCTATATATGTGTGTTTTTTTTCTCTCGCTTGTAAATTCCACTGTTTCGAATAAAGATAAAAATTTGTTTTGCGTATGAAAAAGTGAATACTAGGTTGGGTATCTTTCGTGTGACTGTCGTAATTTTTGGGGGACACATTTATTGTGATTAGTGTGTTGCGTACTGGGTGTGAATTGCACTAATGCTGACACGTAACCAAGCTAAAAGTAAGCGGTCCGACAACTTAAGCAACATGGACCAAGGGGATAATTTGATTTCCAATATTAACGCGTCGGGCGGTTCCGAAAATGCAATGGGGAATACTTCAGACGAAATGCAAAACAGCACGAACGGCCTCACATCAGAGCCACAAATTAATGTGCCTCCAACTAACCAAATTGATTTGGCAGAACTCGTGAAAGCCTTATTACAACAAAATAAAGAATCGTTCCGAGAACAAAAAGAATTATCAGAAAAATTGTTCCGAGAACAAAAAGAATCCGAAAAATCGATCCGCGAGCTAGGCGAACAAATGACGCAGAAATCCGAAAAATCGATCCGCGAGCTAGGCGAACAAATAGACAAAAAATTAATCCAGCAGACAAATAAAGTTGACAAGTCGATGCAGAGAGTGTCCGATGATATCTCACAAAGAATAAACAATCTGGCAAGTGAAATAAAAAGTGACATTATGAAAGAATTAGGCCGTACATTTGAACAAATCGACGACCGTCTGCAAGCCCTAGAACAGAGCAAGCGGTGTGGCGAGGCCGAATCTAAAGAAAGCGAAGAACGGCTACTTAGGAATTTCCCAGAGCTGAGAGAACAATGCCAAAGAGATCGTCAGCAGGTACTCTCGAGGGTCCAAGAGGCTGAAACGCATTGTCCCACGGCCGTTAGCAACACAATAGTGGACAACAGTTTAGCGATCCACGCGTTGGAACTGCAGGTCGAACAATTGAAGCAGACTGGGGCGGAGGACAAGAGACAAATAGATGAGAAGATCGCGGCATTAGTGGACATTGTAGGCACGATGAAGCTGACGGAAAGCGAGAACAATATCACACAGGTAGCGGCCGCAGAGACCGAAGAAGTGCGTTCGCTTCTTAAATTCCAGAAGGGACAGTTTGAAGTGAACAGACAGCACAAAGCTGTAACAGGCGATTTACAAGAACGCGTGGCGCATCTGGAAAACCGCATGGCGTGTGATTCCGAACTCGCCAATAGCAATAAAAATAGCCGTACGAACAGTGCAGAGAGGGACTCCGGCCATGAGGGAGCTTTTGACGACAGGGAAGAATGTAATTTAAGGGGCAGACATGAGACAAATAGAAACATTCAAGGGCCTCGCCAGGAGGAAATGCGGGGATTTGATTTCAAACATTTCCTTACGGTAAGAAAATTTGAGATATTCCGAAATTCTCAAAAAGGCATACATCCACGAGCATGGCTCGAGCAATTTGAGTTCTGTCTTCCTCCCGACTGGGCAAGTTCACATAAAACAGAGTATATGTGTGGCTATTTGGAAGGCGAACCGGCGAGTCGTATGAGGTCGGCAGCGCGTCACTGCAACTCCACTCGGGAGTTTCGACAAGCCTTTCTCTCCGCCTATTGGTCGGAAGCGGCACAAGATAGGGTCAAACATGGCATAATTATGCTGCCAAATTTGAACCAGTCTGGTTTCGGCAGCCCTGCACGCCTATTCGACCACATGCTGCAGGCAAATCAATTTTTATACGACCCATACGGACCTGCGGAACTAATTAGGATATGCATCACCAAATTGCCGATGCACTTGCGGCACGTCATTCTTGCGGGACGATGCAAAGAGGACGTGGAAACGTTTAAAACGCTTCTCCAAGAGTTGGAATACAATACACCAGAATGCCCGCCTAATCAGGCACAAAGTTATTACGGGGCTCAGCAGCGCGATCGCAGTCGTGGCCGTATTACTAATCAACGGCGTGACTGGTCGTCGCGACGCGAACGAAACAATAATCGAGACAGGCCGTATAGAAACTGGAGTAACAGTCGCGAACACAGATGGAGCAACAGAAATGATAGAGGATGGGGACAAGATCGTGAACGCAACAGGTACGGCAACCAGCATCGTTACTACGATGAACACGGTGGGAGTAGAATTGTAGGCGGAGCCCCACATGATGTCGAAATTCGGCCGGCCAACCCCAGACATAATCCAACAAATGGGAATGAACGAAACCGGAAATGACAAATGATCAGCCCAGAAGGCGCCAATCGGAACAAATGAGCGACAGGGCAAATGAGTACATAGGATTTATAGAGAGGAGAATGAATTGATTAGTTTAAATTTGTGGCCTATGAATTTTGAATAATATGTTAGTAAAAATAATGATAAAGATATTTCTATGTGATTGATTGAAGTGATGTTTTAATTGTTTTCTTTCCTTGTGCAATTAGGTTTTAGTTTAATTCAAACGTAAAGATAAAAGGTTTCCTTGTGAACAAGTGAAATGCTTTTTTTGTGTCAAGTGAAAAGAGTCGCTCCTGAGAGAAGCAAGATCGTTGCTGAAATTGCAAGAACTCAGGGGAATATCCGATCTGTGGGTATTATGGGTCTGGCAAACCCAGGTCCCCAGCTGTTAGTAGCCTTGTTTCCGATTTTCTGCTTTCAGTGCTACTATCTACCTATTACTATCCTATATCTGTCAGTATAAATGAGGATCTGTTACTATAGTATGCGTGCTGTATGAATATTTTAAGATAGGAGAACTCTGAGAAAGGAATGAGTAAGTTTGGAATCTTGAAAACAGGATGCGATAATACGATTGTTTAACCATTGGTTTCCCAATATGCGATGATATGTTAATATTGATGATATATGTTTTTTTTTGTTCTTTATAGCTGAGTACGTAAAGTGATGTCTGTGGATTTCGTAAGTAGTATATTGATTCCCTTCAAGGTGAAAGAAGAATTGTGGTTTGTGTAATTTACGTGGTCCTGAAATATTATTGTGGTAGTCAAATACGAGCAGTTTTTCAGCAAATGGAGAATGGAACGGAAATATGGATCCTTTTTGTAGTCTTGATTGATGTTGAGGCAAAGCCCGAAAAATTATTCTGCGTGAATACTTGTCCTAGAAAAGCGACGTTTATGTGATTTTGCTGATGCTGTGAGCATTACAGCCTACTGTTTTCGCTGGTGCGGGATGCACTGCAGCTTATATGGTTTGTACTGAGGAAGTTTCCCTCTTGAAGGTAGAGGATGATTAAATAATTTTGATTATGGGAACGAAGGAAAGCTTGGTTTAAGGTAATAAGGATGAAGCAAAACATTGTCATTTATACTTCAGGAGGATTCGGATCTTTTGTGTCTGTTGTAAGTTCAATATGTTAAGATGATACTGTTTTACAGAATAGAGGTGACCACAATTTTGCCATTCATGAGAAATGAATCCAGAATAACCACCACAGGCGAAATAACTGATTTGAAGGCGAAAGGTAACGTAAAGAAGGAACGAAATCGAAGCAAAATGGGTAAGAAAATGTAATATAACCTGTATAATTAAAATATTTTACCTTCTCAGAGCCATCTGTGTGATTAATTCTTGTCATAACATAATTTTAGATGAAATTTTCTTACTGTTTCATGTGTGAATGTATGAGTATGATAAATGTATTATTGCGAGTCTCTTTTCAGGTGTGTGAACTGGTATAAATGTTTTTGGCGTGTAAATAACCATTGTTCTTTTTACTGTGTATGTTTAAGGAAAGTTTCTACATATTTATCATGTGACAAGACGTATGCCGTGAGCGTCAAGAAGAGTACGAAGTAAAAAAAAAAAAAAAATGTTGTAGTGGTATATACACGGTGTTGAAATAGCATTGAAGTAGCTTGTTGGATTAATTAGTAGTGGATAGAAGTAGAATTTTGAGTAATGCATGTTTATGGGTAGTTAGTTTGTAGAATAGACAACAGGTGTGCATGTGTGTGTGTAAATAACATGTGAACCACATGCTTTCCTGACCTATACTTGCGCAAGGCATAATCCTATTCATTTTAGTGAATTAATAAGTAGCATTTGATTTATTAAAACGCAAGTGAACCACATTAGTGATGTGAATTTAAATATTGTATTGTCAGTTCATTTAATTTTTATTTTTACATTGTAAAGTCATTTCACTTTTATTTTTTATATTGTCAAGTCATTTAACTTTTAATTTTATATTGTCGATTCATCTAACTTTGTTCTTAAAAATTGTGAAAGACAATACTTAGTGATATTATGTATGACATTGTGTAATCACATAAGGATGATG
This sequence comes from Schistocerca nitens, assembly GCF_023898315.1. Classification (NCBI taxonomy): domain Eukaryota; kingdom Metazoa; phylum Arthropoda; class Insecta; order Orthoptera; family Acrididae; genus Schistocerca; species Schistocerca nitens. Next base: position 313,824,143 of record NC_064619.1, on the reverse strand, counting down.
AAAAATTTCTGTGAATGCAGATGAGAACGTGAAAGCGAACCGGCAAAACTCTTAAGAGACAGCGGGAGCAGCCAGGTAGTTGTAAACTGGCGGGTTTCCCAGCGGGACACGCTGTCAGCCAGGCCACTTCGGGAGCGCGGCCGACAACAAAAGGACGCGGGAAACACTTTCCCTTGCACCTGTAGCTAATGGGCGGCCGCCCCACGCGACCCTTCCTGAAGGGAATGACCTGAGATGGGCGAGCGGTCCACCGCGCGGAAATCCATCTCCTGGCAACGCACCACACGCACGCGACCGTGACGAGACGGCCGCGGTGTAACAACACAAGGGGCGTGGAACCTTTTGACAGGTAACTGTCCAAAGAAACTTGCAGACGTCAACGACGCCTATCGACATTTCCTGACGGATGCCTACTGTCAAGCGACAGTAATTCATGGTTAGATGTTCTCTGGTCGCTAAGGGTGACACGAAGAAGAGCCATTGAAGTGTCATCCTTTCCCAGGAATATCAACCTGGCATGTCAATCGAGGATACTGCACGAATTTGACAATACAAACATGGAACAAAATCGAGATGTTCGTGACACAAGAGAAACTTCATGAGAGGGCAGAGACGGCGGGATCGCACGCAACAGATGGACAAAAATCCCTACTGACAGCTGCGGCGACGAACCCCCTCCCCCTCCCCTTATATTGTGCCACGGAACAGTGGAACTAGTGAGTGTATAAGTGAACAGTGATTATACGGTTCTTAGTTCAATGCATATACGTGTGTTTCTGTCACAGAAACTTTGACTCGTGTGTTTTGCAGGGACTCGATTTATTGGTGTTTATTAAACTCTGACTCTTGTATTTTGCAGGTGTTCTATATTTTTTTAAACTTTGACTATTGTACTTTGCAGGTGTTTTATTTATTGGTGTTTTGTTTTAGATGTTGACTATTGTACTGTTTTATTGATCAATGTTTGTTCTTGTGTTAGGTATTAGATTTGTGATATTTTGTTTCATAAATTCATTACTGTGGCACTGCTTCCTTTATCAGTCAGATTGCTATTCATTCTCATTGGGCTGTGATCGATTAGCCTTTGCATGGGGCATATTTACTGTGAGGAACCCCTTAAGGGTAACAATCACACAATTATTGTAGTTTCAGTATAATGACACAGTGCTCATTGTTTGCTAACTAACTGAAATATTGTAGAGTGATTAAATTAGTGCCACATAGTTAGGTTAATTCTACAGATTATTAGTTTTGTAAGATATAGAATTTTTTTTTGCGATAACCGCTTTGTAAAACATGTTTTTTCTCTTATCAATTTTTTTTGCTTTTGCGAATTGTGCATTGTAAAGTTCTGCTTTATAATACTGATGTTATTTCATGTTCTTTTTTTTAATTGCTGTGGCACCTTTGCTATTTTCATAAATTTTGCTTGTTAATAAACAGTCATAAATTTGCCTGTGATCAGTTGGCTCTTGCAATGAGCAAATACTGGTGAACTCCATAAGGGTAACAACCAGAAATTGTTTTCATATTAATGACACAGGAACCATTGTTTTTACTTGCTGACCGATTTAGGTTTACATGATCTTTTAAATAGGTGTCACAGATTGTGTGTTTTTTTTTTCTCTCTTTGAAATTGGTAGATTGTAAAGATGTTTGAAATTATTGTGTTTTAGCAAGTAGCTGGTGACCTTTTGCCTTTTTCTTTACACTTTTGGTTTAAGTAGGGTGTGAGAAGCCTGCTTGGGAATGTCCTAGCATGGCCAGAAAATTCCCTGCACAGTCTTTTCCCGGAGCGTTGGGGTTATGAAAGGTCTCTGTTGGATTCCTTTCATGTTTAATTTCTCAAATTTGTTGTCTTTTAAGGAATAAATTCCTCTTCTAAATTTACTGTGGCGTTTCTGACTATCTGGGAGGAGACTGAGTAGTGGAACGTGTTACTTTTACACGTAAACAAGAACGATCTCTCACACTACTACACTTTAAAGCACAGTTTATATGTAATTCTTATATGTAATTCATGTCACACAGTCTCATACGGAACCTACATCCGCTTTCTTTTATATACTGTGTATGATAAGATACTGTCATCCCCCTTCCCTTCTGTGTGAGAGGATGAATGATCAAATGTGTTTGTAGCTGCATGCTTGAGGGTAGCAGACAAAGCTGTCTGCTAGAGAACAGTAGGACCAACGTTGAAACAGGTAGCTACGGTTCCTAAAAGCAGAGAGGTTTCCATTCTTAGTATGGTCCGGTCCGTCCCCTGTCATGTTGGTATAGGAAGCTGCCCCTCTGGCGCCTTCCGTTGGTCTTTGTGAGCGACTCTCGGGAGCACGCAGGGGAGTTCAGTGGGAGTCTGGCAGTTGGAGAGTTGCAGCCGAGCAGTAGGCAGTTGGAGTCCAGTAGTAGCGCAGGGCAGTCCAGCAGTAGCAGTCTGGCGGTAGCGAGCGTCTGAAGTGGTAAGATCTCCGGCCAAGCGCGTGTCTGTTAAGTCCATAGGACAATGGATTTGTTAAGTTCAGGTTAACTGAGAATTTAATCATTTTATTTCGGGTTAGCTTTAAAATAGCTAAGGTTATCTTTAATTGCAGCGGAGTGTAATTCTCGTGTCCAGTTCAGATTAATTTGCGGTAGTTGCTTTGTTACTACTTTGTGAGTAAAGTGGAACCACGTGTTGGTCAGTAACTCTAAGTAAGATCAATCTTAAATGCAAATGCTTGTGTGATTATAACGTATCGTCTTGAAAAGATTTTGAATATACCAACTTTTCTTTATGTTCAACCCACGTGGCGTGTACTTTGTGAGACCAGTACCACGTGCTTATATAACTGTTTGACCCATCAGGTTAGTAGTAAGACGTTAGTAACCAGTTCGAGGTTTTTGTTTTGTAATTTGCTTTTTGATCTAATTTATTTTTATTATCTAAATTATTGTGGAGTTATACGCTTTCTGTAAACCAAGTTGACCACGTGAAGGGTAATTACAAGACGGACAGGATTGTGCTATGAAAATAATTTCTTTAACTGAAAATTTGAATCTATTGGTTGTGGTGAACTTTCTGTTGCATGTGTTTCAATGTTCTTTGTGTGTTGTTTTATGAATGCAGTGTTATATCCAGTCTCCCAATCTTGGGTCCATATTTTATGTGTTCCGTAATATTCCAATCTCACAGTCTCACAATCGTAAATAAGGCACCAGCTCAGTTATAACTCACGTATAATATGCTGAAATTTCAATGAACAATCTTTAAAATAAATTTGCAAATATAAACTGATTTCTTTCTTTTTATTTAAATTCTCCTTTTATATAGATATATTACCGGTTGTTGTATGACTGTAAAAGATTATAATCAATGATAGTCTGATTGGTAATGTGGTAAATTTAGACTAGTTACCCAGTCGTGAAACAGTGGCCCAGTAAACGCACGGTTAACTTCTCCCCAGGCAGCTCAACGGCTTGTAACCCGCTTTCATGGTCTAATTAGCACCCGATTTCAGCATACCAAATTCAAGTCACAATCTTACGCTATTCAGCAAAGCAAATAAGAGTTACAATCTTTCAACGGGTATTGCCATTGTTAGAAGAAATGTATTATTATATATCGACATTTATTCTTTGGGAAATTAAAAAAAGGCAGTATTGACAAAGGCCAGATTGTTACGGCCCAGTGCGTGGCAACGAGCATCTCGGAAATGATAAAGCTGATCGGTACGTCACGTGCTACTGTGACGAGCATCTACGGAGAGCAATTGAAGGACTATGCAACCACACGTAGTAGACCAGATCTCTGACGTCAACGATTGCAGTGGACAAGGGATAATCGTGATGGGACCATGGATTCATGGGAATCTGTCGCATCGTTACTGTTTGTCTAGCTATCTCTGCTAAATACGCGCTGCTTTCGTCTGCATCTAAATTATCTGCACTTTCTGATATGCTGAATTGTTGCTAAGTTTAGTATAGTGTAGCTCTCTATTCTTAAGTAAGTTCTACTTCGCCACATATTGGAAATGTTCAGCTTCACTGCATTGCATCAGACTCAACAACACGAGAGTGCCGTCCGCTGTGGCCAAGCGGATATAGGCGGAACCGCGCGACTGCTACGGTCGCAATTTCGAATCCTGCCTCGGGAATGGATGTGTGTGATGTCCTTAGGTTAGTTAGGTTTAAGTAGTTCTAAGTCCTAGGGGACTGATGACCTCGGATGTTAAGTTCCATAGTGCTCAGAGCCATTTGAACACGAGAGTTCTCAACAGCATACGGGGAAGCGTGATCGTAAGCTTTTTCGTTAAACTACATTCCTGGATATGTGACTATTTCTCGGTAGTCCACATGAAACAGGGAGCAGGCGCAGTTACTGTTTTCTACCTACGATTCGAGGCCGGGCTAACATCAAATGGCTCATGAGTTGAATTCGAACGGGAGGTGTATATATGATCCTCACGTCATAATGTTGAGATATGTTTATTGACCTGATGCAATGTATTTCGTTTATTATACTACTGGCCATTAAAATTGCTACACCACGAAGATGACGTGCTAAAGACGCGAAATTTAACCGTCAGGAAGAAGATGCTGTGATATGCAAATGATTAGTTTTTCAGGGCATACTCACACAAGGATGGCGCCGGTGGCGATACCTACAACGTGCTGACATGAGAAAAGTTTCCAAACAATTTCTCATAGACAAACAGCAGTTGACCGGCGTTGCCTGGTGAAATGTTGTTGTGATGCTTCGTGTAAGGAGGAGAAATGCGTACCATCACGTTTTCGACATTGATAAAGGTTGGATTGTAGCCTATCGCGATTGCGGTTTATCGTATCGCGACATTGCTGCTCGCGTTGGTCGAGATTCCATGACTGTTAGCAGAAGGGTAATACGGAAGGCCGTGCTGGATCCCTACGGCCTCGTATCACTAGCAGTCCAGATGACAGGCATTTATCCGCATGGCTGTAACGGATCTTGCAGCCACGTCCCGATCGCTGAGTCAACAGATGGCGACGTTTGCAAGACAACAACCATCTACACGAACAGTTCGACGACGTTTGCAGCAGCATGGACTATCGTCTCGGAGACCATGGCTGCGGTTACCCTTGACGCTGCATCACAAACAGGAGCGCCTGCGATGGTGTACTCAACGACGAACCTGGGTGCACGAATGGCAAAACGTCATTTTTTCGGATGAATCCAGGTTCTGTTTACAGTATCATGATGGTCGCATCCGTATTTGGCGACATCGTGGTGAACGCAAATTGGAAGCGTGTATTCGTCATCGCCATACTGGCGTATCACCCGGCGTGATGGTATGGGGTGCCATTGGTTACACGTCTCGGTCACCTCTTGTTCGCATTGACGGCTCTTTAAACAGTGGATGTTACATTTCAGATGTGTTACGACCCGTGGCTCTACCCTTCATTCGATCCCTGCGAAACCCTACATTTCAGCAGGATAATGCACGACCGCATGTTGCAGGTCCTGCAGTGACCTTTCTGGATACAGAAAATGATCGACTGCTGCCCTGGCCAGCACATTCTCCAGATCTCTCACCAATTGAAAACGTCTGGTCAATGGTGGCCGAGCAACTGGCTCGTCACAATACGCCAGTCACTACTCTTGATGAATTGTGGTATCGTGTTGAAGCTGCATGGGCAGCTGTACCTGTACATGCCATCTAAGCTGTTTGACTCCGTGCCCAGGCGTATCAAGACCGTTATCACGGCCAGAGGATGTTGCTCTGGGTACTGATTTCTCTGGATCTATGCACCAAAACGTGCTTGAAAATGTAATCACATGTCAGTTCTAGTATAATATATTTGTCCAATGAATGCCCGTTTATCATCTGCATTTTTTCTTGGTGTAGCAATTTTAATGGCCAGTAGTGTATATGATCCTCACGTCACAATATCATCGCATGCTATTAAAGGAGCCAAATAGAAAATGTCAGAGCCCATTTATGAAATGGTGTATTACAGGCTGTGACATAGTCGCGAATAAAAGAAGTGGTCTAGGAAGTATAGAATTTTCTTCTTTGATTCCAGTCCAGATTCACAAAAACTGGCCCGCATATCGTGGTCGTGCGGTAGCGTTCTCGCTTCCCACGCCCGGGTTCCCGGGTTCGATTCCCGGCGGGGTCAGGGATTTTCTCTGCCTCGTGATGGCTGGGTGTTGTGTGCTGTCCTTAGGTTAGTTAGGTTTAAGTAGTTCTAAGTTCTAGGGGACTGATGACCATAGATGTTAAGTCCCATAGTGCTCAGAGCCAGCCACAAAAACTGTTTCCTGACGCAATTGAAAATGGTCATTACTGACCAAAATCGACAGGACGATGACAATGTTTTGTTATCATTGAGTAGAATTAAAGAAATGAAGTGAAGTGTACCACGGTAATTGGTGTTGAATTGGTGAAAGTGTACAGCAGGAATGCGCCGTCATAACCACACAGTTGTTAGGTGGCGCAAACGCTTGCCGTGTGCTCAAACGAGTTTGAATAACGAAGTACGGAATCACTTATTATGTCCCCATAAAGACTCAGAGGAACAGTTGGAGGTACGTGAGCCCAAGATCGGCTATCACAGTCAGAGCGGTAGTGGAAAAACTGGTCAGAGCGAGTAGGAATCGCGCAAGGAGGTTTCCGTACAATCTTAATTACGTATATAGAAATGTAAGAACGCAGAGTCTCGCTGCGTTAGCATTCAGCAAAATGTTTTCGGGTTTCCCACCGCGTCAAGTAATTAAAATTACACGAGCTTTCGGCACATTCATAAAGTGTGAGGGTGAAATTGTCTTCCGTTTTGATGCGGTGGCGCTGTTTACGAATGTGCCCGTCGAAGACTCTTTGGACGTAAGGGGAGGTTTACTATCTTTTGGTTCAAAAAATCGATTTTTTCAATTGCATTATTGGATCCATAAAAGTGTTTAGAATCCAGCACTGAAACGGTTTTTCCGAATACGGAACGGAAATGTTTGTTATTCGCGGTTGAACAAAAATATGCAGCTGCCTGAAATCGGCCTTTTTCACGCACCAGTTTTTTTTCTTTCAGAGGACGAGCTATTGTACCGGTGCTTGGGAGGAAACACACAAAATTCAAATGAACGTTTGAACGCGTGTGTTTGGAAGTTAGCCCCAAGCATTAGCATTTTAGTGCGAAGACTGTGGAGATTGCGACTTTCCTGGCCGTGAGCAGCTTCAACGTAGGGTATTCAGCAATTCTGAAGACCATGACAACGATGGACGTCACCCTGGGACTCTATTCGACGCAGTTCGCCAAGCATTCGGACGACCACTGGATTCAAGCGGCTGAAAACCGCTTGTCACCGCCGTACGAGTTGCTCTGGAGCAGCGCAGGATGGCCCAAAATGGTTCAAATGGCTCTGAGCACTATGGGACTTAACAGCTGAGGTCATCAGTACCCTAGAACTTAGAACTACTTAAACGTAACTAACCTAAGGACATCACACACATCCATGCCCGAGGCAGGATTCGAACCTGCGACCGTAGCGGTCGCGCGGTTCCAGACTGAAAGGATGGCCCAGATCGAGCAGAACAACCTCTATGAGGAAGAGGAAGGACTAGTTTATGGACCCGGAATAGCAGACTGAAACTAAGTTGCATAATATTGCATTTGTATGTAGTCAAAACTTCAAACGCGTTTTTCTCGAAATGAATTTTATTTTTATCGCGCGGTATGGTAACTTCAAATCTACTGAACCGATTGGCTTGATTCATTGTTTCCGACGAAGCTAACTAAATTGTCTAGGAGTTGTACCACTTTTAATCCGATCCATCAATCATAAATATCTTGACTTGGCCGAAGATGTCGAAAAAAGATAAAAAACACTTTTTTTTCAAATGGTCGCCATTTTGTTTCCTATGGTCCAAATATCGTAAGCAAGGTACAACTCCTAAAGAATCTTACATACTTCTCTAGCGTCAACTCAATTTTGATTTCAGACGACCCGACTGACCTGTGACATACCGCGCGTGGAGGTCTATATCGAAATTTTTTTTCGTTCCGACGGCACTTCCGCCTTTGGTCTTCGACATTTCCGGTCGAAAAAATTCAAGTCTGTAGAGTAAATATCAACAAAAACATTGACCAAATTAGACATTTCCTGTCGAAAAAATTCAAGTCTGTAGAGGAAATATCAATAAAAATTTTGACCAAATTTGACATTCCGAGAAACAAAATTCTCAAAGAACATTTGTTTTTCGGGCCAAAGATAGAAAACCACCCTTTAATAGCCCATTTCCTTGTAAGTGCCGTCATCGAGCTATTTAGGCACACTTTTACGTCTTCTTGTTTCCTGTACAATGGCCTGTATTACGATCAGACGGATGGCGTTGCATGGAGGACAGGGAATAGATCGTTTGCCACAGCTTCTATAGAAAACCTAGCCACACCAGTCTATACTTGCACACCATCAGCCATCATCACCAGGCACAAAAACACTCTGTTTTACAAACATTGGTGCATCGTACAAGAATAATATCAGACGCTGATAACTTGCTCCATGAGCTGAGCCACCTACGCAAGGTCTTCAGGAAAAACGGCTACGACGTTCGTCAAATAAAGGAGTGATTTGAAACAATAATGACAATAAGACCATTGACGAGTAGCAAGAAAACAAACTTGCTTTCATGACATTCTGTGGCAGTGCGTCTGGAAAGATAAGCCACCTGTTGAAAAGACACAAGAGACGCAGCAGGTCTCAGAACACCTGGGCTCTACAAGATCCCTTGCGTGCGTGGCCAGTCTTGCGTCGGACATACAGTGCGTGCTGTGGAAAACCACAGCAAGGAGAATGAGAGGTTTTATCGCCTACGCTACACGGAGAAATATGCTTTAGTTGACCGTGCTCGCACTAACAGCTTCTGGGATTGTGTAATTAAAGATGACAATGAAATAAAAATCACCAATATCACCCTAAGGAGAGATGGTGACCTGCTGCTCAGGACGGAGTGGTATCCAGCGACCGCGCTGTTGAAGCGGGCGCATCGAACTCCGAGTCAACATATGCCCATATACGGCGATGCCCCAAGCATCATTGACATCGCAGCACGAAGCTAGTGTATTGGCAGTCATTACCACTTGGCAGTGGCCAAGGAGTGGTTTACCGAAAGCTCGTGTAACTTTAATCACTTGACGCGGCGGGAAACCCGAGGATTCCTAATTCGACGTACAAAGGAAGTTTATCCATTACGAAAATCGAGGATATTAATGATTTTTACATTTTTTCGATATTAATGTTGGCATGGTAGCGGTAACGCAAAGCACCCGTTAGGTTTGGATGAGTGAGTTTTCGGGAAACGAATTGTGTGATATAAATGAACGTATCTTTTGATTGAATTGACTTAAAAGCTTATAATTTTTACACCGCCAACGGACGGTATGTCTCAATATGTAATGCAAATTTGAAATTGATATGAGTACTCGTTCCTGAGGAAAAGGGTTCTTAACAGTAGGACAAATAGACAGACCGGCCGACCGACCGACCGACAACAGAGCGATCCTAAGAGGAACCAATTTTAACAGACTGAGGCGCGGAACCCTAAACAGTGAGAATTAGTCATCACTTTTCAACGTATTCCATTACGAAGTCGACAATCCTCGCCGCCCTATGGGTGGCGCGACTACTCACACACATTAAAAAAAAAAAAAAAAAAAAAAAAAAACCGCAGAACCGAAGTAGCAGCGGAAATGTTGCTACTGGGTCACGCCAATACACATCACTTCTTTAGCCACCTAGTCAAAATGGGGGAGTGCGGTGAGTATCAGTGTGACCCTGAGGCAAAGGAGCAAGGCAGTCAGTGGCAACATGTGGGTTTACCAACGCTGGAAAAAAGCGAAGACCCAGCCATCATGAGGCAAGGTGACACCGAGTACGTTTTTACCACTGATGTTGAGTGGCGCTAACAGAGTATGTGATAAGGGGAAAAACTATCACAGAAGGATACAGATGAAGTATCGTGACGAGGTTACAAGAGGTGGTCAAGACGAACTGTCGCGGGAACCTGCCCGAAGAAGTATTTCTGCTCCTCAACAACGCCCCACCCCATTCTGCATAGGACACAAATGGCTCTGAGCACCATGGGACTTAACTTCTGAGGTCATCAGTCCCGTAGAACTTAGAACTACTTAAACCTAACTAACCTAAGGACATCACACACACCTATGCCCGAGGCAGGATTCGAACCTGCGACCGTAGCGGTCGCGCGGTTACAGACTGTGGCGCCTAGAACCGCTCGGCCACCCCGACCGGCGTAGGACAGAGTCACACACACTCCTCCTTCAGACTCTGCATTTTCCAGACACGATGGCCAGTGAATTCTTCGTCATTTGTCGGAAGAAGAAACCCATTGTGTGTCAGGCACTGCCAGACAGACGAGGAACTGATTTTTCGAAGTGGAACGTTACCTGAACAGCCAGAATACAGACTTGTGCAACAAAGGTGTCCGCCACGGTATTCTCCGTTAGGAAAAATGTGTTGTAGTGAAGGGTGAATTTGTCGAGAAGGACCAACACCATCACAAAGTTTCATAGTTGCAGCTTGGCTTTTCCCAGGTTATAATTAAAACTTCATGGAGAACCCTCGTATTTGGATTCAATCTTATTGTCTGTAAAGTGTAAAGGCGAACAATTACTTTTCCCGATCTACTGGATGTTCCTGATCAATTAAAGGAAAGCGGAACTAATCCACTACACCGTGCTCACCGAGAGACGTGTCGTATTGGTTAGCACGCTGGACTCGCATTCGGGACGGCAGCGGTTCGAGTCCTCGTCCGGCAATCCTGATTTAGTTTCCCCATGATTTCTCCTAAATCGTTCCAGGCAAACACCGGGATGCTTTGAAAAGGACGCTGCAGATTTCTTTCCCAATATTTTCGAAATATTGCTTGTGCTCCGACTTTAATGACCACACTGTCAATGGCACGTTAAACTCTGTTCATCCTTCCTTCCTCATTCCGCGCTCGACCTGGTTTCAACTGCTTGTCGGAAAACTCTGACATGTATTCTACGACCACCGTTGTGACCTCTCAATTGTACCGAAAATCCTCCGACATGTAGGTGGTTATGCGTCAAGAGCGGAAAGGATTGTGGAGGGCAGGTGATGCGGTTGATTGAATAAACGTGACGGCCATTGATTGGCCGGCCTAGGCCTGTGTCTGCAGGGGCAGGGCAGGCCAGGTTCCGGCGATCGAAGGCGGCAGCTGTGCCCGTGGCTGTTGGCCCAGCTCCAAGTTTGGCGGCTCGGGTTGTAGGGGCGGGCGAGGGGAGGAGGGGGGGTACAGGACATGTGCGACATCTGGCGCCCAGAAGAACGCCGGCGTTTTGGTAAAGAGTGCGGCCCTCCAATAGTTTTCCAGCTACTCTATCTCATCAGATTATCCGGACACCTATTACTAGGCATTAATATGGGATGTATCCATATTTCGCCTTTATGATTTGAAATCTGTTAGGGACTCTTTCAGTGAGGTGTTTGAATGTCTTTGGAAGTATGGAAATTCATTTTTCCTCATAATCCTAAACCAGGGAAGGTAGTGATGTTTGACTCTGGGGTCTCAAGCGAAGTCCACGTCCTAACTCATATCAAAGGTGTTCCACTGGGTTGAGGTTGGGAGTCTGGACAGGCTAGTCCATTTATGGAGTGTTATTGTCCACAAACCATTGTCTCAGAGATGTTGCTTTATGCCAGTGTGCACTGTAATGCAAGTTGGAACAATCAGTCTCCGAACTGTTCTTCTATTGTAAGCAGTACGCAACGCTGTAAAGTGTGCTCATCCTTCCATTTTAGCGTTTCCTTAAGCGCAGTAACTGGATGTCATCCCATCCACGAAACCCACCCCCAACCCGTAACGTCATCTCCTCAGTAATACACTGTTCACCCTACACTTGGTGGTACGTTAAGTTCTCAGGCATTTGCCAAATCCAAAACGTACCATTGGTTAGCCACTTCACCTCCTCAGTACTACACTGTTCACCCAACACTTGGTGGTACGTTAAGTTCTCAGGCATTTGCCAAACCCAGAACGTACCATTGGTTTGCCACTGGGTATAGTATGGTTCATAACTCAAAAAACTCGTCTCCAGTACTTACACTGCCTCAAGCGTTGCTTAACGCTGGCTACACAAATGTGTGGTTTAGCAGCTGCTAGATCATTGTCCCTTTATTTTATTTATCTTTTTTTTTTTTACACCCAACGCACAGTCATTCTGATACTTGGAATACTGGTAGCGCTTTGAGTCACACGAATGGTCCCTCGCTGATTTCATGCGATTTTTACAACCATCCTTCGCAATGCTCGACGATTCTTGCCCGTCAGTACATGAGGTCTGCATGGCTTGGTTTAGCTGTGGCTGTTTCTTCGCGTTTTCACTTAAGTCACATCTTCAGGAGGGTTTAAATGTCCCTGATATATTTGTTACTCAGGTGACATCCAACGACTAGTCCACCTTCGAATTCACTAAGTCCTTCTGCCTGACCCGTTCTCATTTTACTGCTTCCCTTCTGACCACACAATATTAGCAGCCTCTTTTTATATCGGCGAGTCTGCGTCTCGTGATATCCAGTGATCATTGCCTGATTGCTTAGTGATGTCGGGACGGTTTTGATCAGGTAGTGTATATACATACTCCACAAACCACTCTGATGTGTACTGCACAGGGCACTTCTCACTGTGTTTTGTAAACCATACTTGGCAGCCCAGTTTTAAATGTTGGCGCAGAGCATTTCCCACTGTACCGAACGTTGGAGCCTCTTCCCATTCCACTTGGATATGAAGCGTGGCAAGAATAACTGTTAAAATGCGTCTGCGCGCTGCAATTACTCCGCTCCACCTACGTTCTACCAGCCCCTGCAAATCTTTGAAAGCCATGCCCTGCGCCTCCCGTCCGTATCCGTTTATCTACCAGCACGTGGATCCTTTAACATCTCGTCAAATTCACACATATTCTCACTCACATCGAACACCTCTGTAGGGTCCTACACGATTCAAAACTCGACTACCCAATAATTTCCAGTCCTGGTTTGCTGCCGCGCCTATACCGACACATTCCATCAAACCTCTAGCTCTTTATTCACATGAAGTGTTGAGTGCTATTGACCAGGGATTTGACATCGATTCCGTTTTTCTGGATTTCCGGAAGGCTTTTGACACTGAGCCACACAAGCGGCTTGTAGTGAAATTGCGTGCTTATGGAATATCGTCTCAGTTACGTGACTGGGTATGTGATTTCCTGTCAGACAGGTCACAGTTCGTATTAATTGACGGAAAGTAATCGACTAAAACAGGAGTGATCTCTGGCGTTCCCCAAGGTAGCGACATAGGCCCTTTGATGTTCCTTATCTGCATAAACAGTTTGGGACAAAATCTGAGCAGCCGTCTCAGGCTGTTTGCAGATGACGCTGTCGTTTATCGACTAATAAAGTCATCATCAGAAGACCAAGGCAAGTTGCAAAATGATTTACAAAAGATATCTCAATGGTGCGGAAATTAGCAGTTGACCCTAAATAACGAAAAGTGTGAGGTCATCCACATGAGTGCTAAAAGGAATTCGTGAAACTTCGGTTACACGATAAATCAATCTAATCTAAAAGCCGTAAATTCAACTAAATACCTACGTATGTCAGTTACGAAGAACTTAAATTGGAAGCAACACATAGAAAATGTCGTGGCTAAGGCTAACCAAAGACTGCGTTTTATAGGCAGGACACTTAAAAAATGTAACAGACCTACTAAGGAGACTGCCTACACTAATGTCCGTCCTCTTTCAGAATACTGCTGCGCGGTGTGGGATCCTTACCAGATAGAACTGAGACGAAGTTCATCGAAAAAGTTCAATGAAGGGCAGTAGGTTTTGTACTATCGCGAAATATGGGAGAGTGTGTCACAGAAATGATGCAGGATTTGGGCTGGACATCATTAAAACAAAGGCATTTTTCGTTGCGACGGAATCTTCTCACGAAGTTACAATCACCAACTTTGTCCTCCGAATGCGAAAATATTTTGTTGACACCGACCTACATAGGGAGAAACTATCACCACGATAAAATAAGGGAAATCAGAGCTCGTACTGAAAGATGAACTACGTAAAAAAGACAGAGGATGCAATGGAGATAGTTACATAGTCAATTATATGTCTTGTGCCTCACTCAAGACTCACCCTACTATGGTATGTGACAAAACACCTACAGCCGTCCTTATGATTTTATTTTTATTTTGCTGCAACCAGTGTCAGCACTTCAATGCGCCATCTTCAGGCTGTAGTTGACGCGGAACGGGTTGATACGATCCGTATATACATCGGATCTGATGCCAGCATGACTGGATACGCAGATAATGAGTCAGCACTCTAACCGGCAACTGCCAACATAGAGCATCAACTACAGCCTGAAGATGGCGCATTGAAGCGCTGAAACTCGTCGCAACAAAATAAAATAAAATCATAACGACCGCTGTAGATGTTTTATTTTGTCACGATAGTAAACGGTCGTCGTCCCAAAGACCTCCTGCCAAACAGATGGACATACAAATGCTATGTGTCGCACCTTAGAGGCCACTCTGTGTTTTATCATACTGTTATATTGCAGCTCCTTTGTTAGAAGGTATAGCTGTTTTCGTAACCACCTTCTTCTTATCATATTAATCTTTGTTTATATTAAGAGCCCTACTAATTTTTAGTTTTAAATGAACGTAAGTTCTTAAAGTTGTGTTTTAGTAGGTGGGAGAGTCAAATAACGCAAATGAAATGTGTCCGTTAATTGTGCTGTGTCTCATGAAATTAAAAAAAAAATAAATAAATAAAAATAAGAAACACACATGAAAATGTATGTACAATGTAAAATATAATGAAAGCTTGTTTCCTATATTTGTATTTATACTTTTATCATGGAACACATCATACATACTGACGTGTATTAGGTTAACGTAGCTTCGATTTCAATAATTTTACTTGTGGAAGAATTTTATTTGAGCTGAATGAGTCGACTAGTCAGTCATGTGGCGGAACTGACTTGTCAATTTGTCTCCTTATTTGCCATGCAACCTTCCGCATGGCTTCTGCTGCATCTTTTACGTAGTTTTATGTTACATTCTTATCATTACTGACAAAGTGCGCCTTCCAGCAGGAGGTATGAATTGCTCATAACGTATTAATATTGTTTGTAGTTCCACTCTCGGTATTATTTACGATGTTATACTCACGTAATTTTTGTATTATCACGGCTGAGTCTTCCTTTTCTCACTTTCGTCTTCTACTCAGACTGAAATGGGTCGGGCCGGCAGCAGTGGCCTAGCGGTTCTAGGCGCTTCAGTCTGGAACAGCGCGACCGCTACGGTCGCAGGTTCGAATCCTGCTTCGGGCATGTATGTGTGTGATGTTCTTAGGTTTAAGTAGTTCTAAGTTCTAAGGGACTGATGACCTCAGATGTTAAGTCCCATAGTGCTCAGAGCCATTTGAAAATTTTTTTGAAATGGGTCGTCGTTTAAAAAAATAGCAATCCAGGCTGTTTTTTACCACACATATTTAATCTGCCAAGGAGGTCCTGTTCATTTTCCATTCACAGACACCGTAGTACAGGATGAAAACACGCACAGACATACACACACAGAAAGACACGCACAGTTAGTCTAGAAAATATTTGTAAGTGTGACATGGAGTATGTTATCCTAGAGAACGAACAGGTGGATTTCTCTTTGTGTGATCACTTTGCATCATTTGAGACATGTGCTCCCTTGGAGAGATTGCAGCGGTAGTAAGTTCAGTGTGCTTTTGTCGCTCATCCACTGCATCGCGGTACTTTGTGTAAATCTGTCTTTTCAGCTTGAGCTACCAATAAAAGTAACAGAGGGAAAGACCAGGCGATTTTTTAGTGCAGAAGTCTTCATTTAGTGTGCAGTATCCATTGTTCAGCAGATATATAATGAATTCATGTCAAGACCATACGTCCACTGTGTCCTGTTGTTACATCACAATAAAAATATCACACTGTTGTTGACTTCCTGTCATTTGATCCACGGGTGCATTAAACGCATTCCAGGTAAACCGCACACATTTCGCACTGATTTAATTTCGGCCACAATGTGTTATCAGAGAAAGCGCTGTTCTTCCTATGGGATACCCAAAGTTCACCGGAACACACCGTGTAAATGTGCATTCTATGTCTCTCCTCGAATGAGTACCTCCTTGAACTTGTCGGCGTCCCTACAATAGTATTTCTGATGACCGGACGAAGAGAGAGGAGAGAGAGAGAGAGAAAAAGGAGAGAGAGAGAGAGAGAGAGAGAGAGAGAGAGAGAGAGACGGACGGACGGAGGGAGAGAGTGAGGGAGGCAGGGAGTGAGAGAGACGCAGTGGCGCGCGCGGCAGGTGGGCCGAGGTGAGATAAACGCTCGAGACTGACAGGTGTTAGCGAGGTGTGGCCCTGAGCTGCCGGCTAGGAATGCAGCTGAAGCTAGAAGACGTACTCCTGTCGCGATGTCAGTGGGTAAAACCCAGCCAGGTACTTGGCGTGGAGTGTTGACGGTTGCCGCTGACCAAATCGCAGAACTGGCAGAAACTCACTAACTCAGACACACTGTTATTAAAAGTGTGGACGGACCAGTGGAGTCTTGTAACATAAAAAGAACTATCAGACGCATAATTTTAAGCTTAATCAGATGAAATGGGCCCCTAACTACACCAAAACACAGATAATTAGTTACAGTTAATATAAGAGCCGTAAATTCACAAAAATTATGAAAATAATAGACCTAAAAGCGATAACTGCACATTTCTTAGATATGCAAACGCTTCAGCCTTGGATACTTTTGCTGTACAGCCATGTACAGCGTTTATTCTACACTACGGGCCATTAAAATTGCTACACCAAGAAGAAATGCAGATAATAAACGGGTTTTAATTGGACCAATATATTACACTAGAACTGACATGTGATTACATTTTCTCTGCCTCGTGATGACTGGGTGTTGTGTGATGTCCTTAGGTTACTTAGGTTTAAGTAGTTCTAAGTTCTAGGGGACTGATGACCATAGATGTTAAGTCCCATAGTGCTCAGAGCCATTTGAACCTACTTTTTCTATTTTTTTATTACATTTTCACGCAATTTGGGTGCATAGATTCTGAGGAATCAGTATCCAGAACAACCTCCTCTGGCTGTAATAACGGCCTTGAAACGCCTAGGCAGACAGAGTTTGGATGGCGTGTACAGGTACAACTGCCCATGCAGCTTCAACACGATACCACAGTTCATCAAGAATAGTGACTGGCGTATTGAGACGAGCCAGTTGCTCGGCCACCATTGACCAGACGTTTTCATTTGGTGAGAGATCTGGAGAATGTGCTGGCCAGGCAGGAGTCGAACATTTCCTGTATCCAGAAAGGCCCGTACAGGACCTGCAACATGCGGTCGTGCATTATCCTGCGGAAATGTCGGTTTTCACAGGAATCGAATGAAGGGTAGAGCCACGGGTCGTAACACATCTGAAATGTAGCGTCCACTGTTCAAAGTGCCGTCAGTGCGAACAAGAGGCGACCGAGACGTGTAATCAATGGCACCCCATACCATCACGCTGGGTGATACGCCAGTATGGCGATGACGAATACACGCTTCCAATGTGCGTTCACCGTGATGTCGCCTAACACGAATGCGACCATCATGATGTTGTAAACAAAACCTGGATTCATCCGAAAAATGACGTTTTGTCATTCGTGCACCCAGGTTCGTCGATTAGTGTACCATCGCGGGCGCTCCTGTTTGTGATGCAGCGTCAAGGGTAACCGCAGCCATGGTCTCCGAGCTGATAGTCCATGCTGCTGCAAACGTTGTCGAACTGTTCGTGCAGATTGTAGTTGTCTTGCAAACGTCCCCATCTGTTAACTCAGGGATCGAGACGTGGGTGCACGATCAGTTACAGGCATGCCGATAGGACACCTGTCATCTCGACTGCTAGTGATACGAGGCCGTTGGGATCCAGCACGGCGTTCCGTATTACCCTCCTGAACCCACCGATTCCATATTCTGCTAACAGTCATTGGATCTCGACCAACGCGAGCAACAATGTCGCGATACGATAAACCGCAATCGCGATAGGCTACAATCCGACCTTTATCAATGTCGAAAACGTGATGGCACGCAGTTGTCCTCCTTACACGAGGCATCACAACAACGTTTCACCAGGCAACGCCGGTCAACTGCTGTTTGTGAATGAGAAATCGGTTGGAAACTTTCCTCATGTCAGCACGTTGTAGGTATCGCCACCGACGCCAACCTTGTGTGAACGCTCTGAAAAACTAATCATTTGCATATCACAGCATCTTCTTCCTCTCGATTAAGTTTCACGTCTGTAGAACGTAATCTTCGTGGTGTAGCACTTTTAATGGCAGTAGTGTATTTTGATATATGTATTTTCTGGGGTGCACAAGCATTTTAAATCAGGAAATTATGTTATCCGTAAATAAATCACAAATATTGAGTGAATTTTTCGTCAAATGTCGCTATGCGACGATTAATAATTTTGTTTCCATATTTCTTTAAGATGTATGTCACAGTTAAAAGTATCATCTTGCCTCGACGGAAGCACGGACCGCGGTTGCACGAGAAGGCTTTGTTGGTCCTCCACGACTACTCCAGGAAATACTTGTCTCAGGGCGGAGTCACAGAATCTAGCAGCAGGTGTGCGTGTTTGATTCTGACGGAACGGCATCGCAAATCTTTGAAGACTGCTCTCCATCCGCGGTGTTTCCCTGGGATATTGTGAGGCGAAGTGAATCGAATCATCCTGTTTGGGCTGATACAAATAGCGGGCTTGCAGTTTCTGCAGTTTACCGTGGAAAAATGGAATGATTTTGCAGTTCTAGAATGAGCATCAAATCTCTCATTTGGGCTCTGACATGAGGGACTCGGCCAAACAGTGAGTTGCTGCCTTTAAGCCAATGCCAACCTCTGCATGGAGAAATACGATTGGTAAGGGACGGAAGAAAAGTTTCGGCGGCTCTCCACTGTACTTTGATGAATCTTAGCAAAGTGTCGATCATCATTGTAGCTAAAGTTTTGAATCCTCCCCTCCAAATAGTTTTGTGGGAGAGAGGATAGAAGTAGGGGCGAGAAGTCGGTGACGGCGATGCTGCGGCTTCACCCTGGCGTGTTTTGCTGTGTTCTTTGAGTGTCGCGCTTTGCGTCTTGCACTACCCGTTCTCTACGCAGCTCACAATCTATGTCGTAAAATTACCAAATCTGTTTTCCCTTCGTAAACTAGGCTATATTTTCAAGGAGCTTATATGCATTTCATTTTTGCTTACTTGTGAGCAACTCGTGTTGTCTTAGTATACTGCATTGTAGTTGAAGGGTCTTTACACTTTTGTGAGCAACTGGTGTTGCCTTAGTGAACTGGGTAATAGATGAAGGATCTAGTATACGTTTCACCTTGCCTAATTGTAAGATCCACAGATTAGGAAGTCTATCGTGTGCCCTAAACAGCTTCCAGCTAGATTAGAATAATCGTCGATGGTCTGGATGATTCTGTCAGATACCAGTAATTTCCTACTGTGAAATTGTTTGCTAAAAATAGTCTAAGATTCGTACGGCGATAACTGAGTAACAGTCATCTTTTCTTTTCTTGATTGATGGAATAAAACTGCTGTTATTAATTAGGACATTTATCCTGTAGTTTTTTAAGTTTCGTAATCCTACAAAAGAGTCAGAGTAGGTGATCCTTAAGCAATAAATGTAGTCAATACAGATCTTTATTTTAGTATCACAGTGACGGAGTTGCTGTTGCAATACAGGTGGCCACCTTTTGAAGACTCTAAAATGAATTTATTAATTACTGTGTGACGAGCAGTGCATTCGCTCATATAGCATATTATTCGATGCTGACGTCGTCAGAGCAGATAGCACACTATACTGCCGAGCCCCAACACGCCGTAGAGGTAGACGTTCCTGAGCCTCCCACATAGCTTAACAGGCGCACCAATTCGATGCGCAAGAGCGTCAAATGCTAAAAACATCTTAGGTACAGTGGTTGAGAATATACAGACTGGAAACTGTCTGAAAAAGTCATAAATATTTATGTCACAATTACTCGAAACTTATGCAGTGAAGTATTTCGAATTTCTTGTTGACGGGTGTAATATTCAATAATGAACCGACTGATGATTTCAGATTTTTTGTATGTGCCAGATTTTAACAATTATTCCAAATTCATATATTTTGAGTTCGAAATCACTCGTCTTCTAACATGAAGAAAGGGCAAACTCTACAGGACGATTTTGCTAAATGTGGACAAACTGCATGAAACGGTCCCTGAGAGGATAACGAGCAGAAACGTCATATCGGCACTGGATGGAAATGCGTTACGAGGGAGAACACACACTTCAGTGCGCGGATACAAGATCTTTGACAGTGTCGGCTTCAGTGATGGAAAACACACATCAGAACACTCCAGGCAAGGGTGGGAGAGGAGGGGGAGAGTAACGTTCTGTCTGTACTAGTGTTTATCTCCACACTCAAGATGGCAGTAAGATGGAGCACCAACATGTACTAGCTGCAGTACCCTTCGTGCCACCAAAGGCAACTCTTTCAGAAAGGGAAGCAGGGTCATCCGCAGGAAGTATAGATGTGCCTCGACTGTGAGGCGTTGTGGAAGGGTGACTCCTCCCACGAGGTGGTAATTAGCAATCCGTACCCACACATACTAAGGCTGAACTGGTGCTGATGTTTCGCTGTCACCGTACCATGGGGATTCTCCGTACCCTACAGGTGGGTGTTGTGAAGGCAGTCCGTGGGTAATAAGGCATTCACGCGTTGTCGGTGATCAGATAGTGGCGGTCGTGGAAAGTGTTCGACGTGTCGTCTGGCTTGTTGCTGATATGGAGGCCACTGTCGGAGATCTACCTCCACCTTAAAGTGTAAATACCAGCCATATGTCCATATGATCGTTTTTGTTCCTTGTACTCTCACGTATCATTTCCTATCGTTTGTCGCCATTCAGGAAAATGAGCCTGTGTAAGGTATGAGCTTGGAACTGTGGTACACTCTTGTTGTGGTGTGCAGTGAGACTCTTGAACTGGTAGTGGGCAGTGCAGGGAGACGCTTGGCTCGCTCATTACTTGTGGCTCCCGTTTGTGTGTCAGTCTGGGCGGAATGTACTCGCCAGTAAAACGCATTCGCTGCCGACCTTCTCATGTCTGTTACCTAGTTTTGGCACTGCTTGAATTCTCCGTTCTTGTGCTATGCTTCCGAAACAGCAGCCACGCCACGCAGGCAGCAAACGTGCCAGGCGCTGCCAGCGCGTACTCACCCGCCTTGTCCCGCGGTGCGAGGTCGACTCCACGGCGAAGCAGCACCCTGAGCAGGAAGAACGTGTGCTGGCGCAGCACCGCCTCTCGCCTACGCGTCGCGTCCTCCACCTGCAACAAACGCGATCCGCGATCATGTGACATTTTCGGCTGTAGAGGCATATTTCAGATTCATGAAACAGCACTGTAACAACTTCTTTTTTTAATTTCGGTTAATGATCACAAACATATTGTCATAATCGATTTAGCTCCATAATGACCATATTCAGATCGGTCTGGAGAAGGGAAATCAGAAACAACTGCTGGGTAGTACACATCTTGTAAACAATAACTTACACAATAATGAAAATGTTCCCGTACTAATTTCATATACACACTTAGACAAAAAATACAACGCACTACGAAGGAATTATCCGAATGGGATGGAAATCGGTAGATGTGACATACATGTACATGCAAACAAATCATAACAGTTTTAGTCCAATTGGATGATTTATTCAAGAGAAAGAGCTTCATAAATTGAGCAAGTGAATAACGCATTAGTCCACCTCTGGGCCTTAAGGAAGCAGTTCTTCGGCTTGGCTGTGATTCACAGAGATACTGAATATCAACCTGAAAGATATCGTGCGAAATTCTGTCCAATTGTCCCGTTAGATCGTTGAAATCTCGACTTGTTTCGTGGGCCCTGCCCAGAATAATGCAAATCTTCTCATTGGGCGAGAGATCCGGCCAACTTGGCTGGTCAAGGTAGGGTTTGACAAGCATGAAGACAAACAGTAGAAATTCTCGCCGTCTGCGAGCGGCCATTATCTTACTGAAACGTAAACCCAGGATGGCCTGTTACGAAGGGCAACAAAACAGGGCATAAGTATATCGTCGACGTAATGTTGTGCTGAAGGGTGCCAAGGATGACAACCAAAGGAGTTTTGCTGTGACATGAAACGGCACCCCAGACCATCACATCTACATCTACATCATACTGCGCAAGCCACCTAATGATGTGTGGCGGAGTGTACTTTCGGTACCACTATCTGATCCCTCCAACCTTGTTCCACGTGCGAATAGTGAGTCGGAAGAATGATTGTCGGTAAGCCTCAGTACTGCCTCTAATTTATCGAATTTTCTGCTCGTGGTCAATACGCGATATGTATGTGGGGGGAAGTATTATGTTGTCCGACTCCTCCTGAAAAGTGGTGTCCCGAAATTTCAATAGTAAATTTTTCCGTGATGTACAACGCCTCTCTCGTAACGTCTGCCAGTGGAGTTCATTTAGCATCTCCGTAACGCTCTCTCGCCAGTTAACGATCCCGTGTCGAAACGGGCCACTCTTCGTTGGCTCTTCTCTATCTCCTCCATCAGTCCTGCCTGATAGGGATCGCAGATACATGAACAATACTCAAGAATCGGGCGAAAAAGCGCCTTATAAGCTACTTCTTTCGTGGATGAGTTACATTTCCATAAGATTCTTCCGATGAATCTGAGCCTGGCGTCTGCTTTTCCCACTATCTGTTTTATGTGGTCACTTCACTTAAGATCGTATAGTTACCCCTAGATATTTTACGGCAGACGCTGTCTCCAGCTGTTTGTCATCAATAATGTAGCTGTACAGTAGCGGATTTCTTTTCCTATGTATGCGCAATATGTTGCATTTATTTCAAAAATGGTTCAAATGGCTCTGAGCACTATGGGACTTAACATCTACGGTCATCAGTCCCCTAGAACTTAGAAATACTTAAACCTAACTAACCTAAGGACAGCACACAACACCCAGCCATCACGAGGCAGAGAAAATCCCTGACCCCGCCGGGAATCGAACCCGGGAACCCGGGCGTGGGAAGCGAGAACGCTACCGTTGCATTTATTTACGTTCAGGGCTAACTGCCAGAGGTTGCAACATTCATCAGTTCTCTGCAGGTCGTTCTGCAAATTCTTAGTATCTTTTGCCGTTGTTACTGTGGTATAGACAACTGCATCATTTTCGAATAGCCTTAAAGAGCATCAGACGCTATCTACTAGATCATCTATATATATTGTAAACAAATGGTTCAAATGGCTCTGAGCACTATGGGACTTAACATCTATGGTCATCAGTCCCCTAGAACTTAGAACTACTTAAACCTAACTAACCTAAGGACATCACACACATCCATGCCCGAGGCAGGAGTCGAACCTGCGACGGTAGCAGCAACGCGGTTCCGTACTGAAGCGCCTAGAACAGCTCGGCCACAGCGGCCGGCTGCAAGCCTTATAAATGCTTACTTAAGGGCCAGAGGAGGACTAGTGCGTTACTGACTTGCTCAATTTGTGAACGTCTTTCTCTTAAAGAAATCATCCAGTTTTTCCAACGTTGCAATCATTTTTTTGTCTGTACGTGTCCATCACATCCACTAATTTCAGTCCCGTTCGGACAATTCCTATGTCATGCGTGATTTTCTTGTCTTAGGTGTATACGGGAAAATTAGCTTAAAAATATGATGAAACATATTTGAATAAAACAGGAGACGCCTTATATTAACCAAACATGATTAAGCCAAAATGACATCGTCACGAGATATGAACGAAGTTAGCTTGGCATCGCTGAACAGCTATGATAATACAGTGGAGACGAAACCACAGTGGTGAAAGCCTCATAATGTGAACGGTATTGCTAATCTCAGTGCATTGGGATGCAGCTGCGACACAAAAACGTGTTCGTGAGACTAACTCGCCAGGTGTAGTTACTGGATAAGCATTTAACAAAAATGTTTATACAGTTAAATATAAAAGGACATGTCGAAAGTAGAATCGCGTCTGTATTGCGTTCCAAAGATGACCTAACGGACTAGTCGTGGTGTAGCCAGGGGGAGGATCGAGCAGCCTGTTCACTTGCTTGCGTCTCTGTGATGCGGTACAACAAAATCGTCGGATCTCTGTCCAATTGAGAAAAATTGGAGTATTATGGGCAGAGCACTCCAACTATCTTGGGATTCTGACGATCCATTTCTACAGTTGGACAGAATTTGGCACAATACCTTCAGGAGATATCCAACAACTCTGACAATCAACGTCAAGCCGAAAATGGTTGAAATGGCTCTAAGCACTATGGAACTTAACATCTGAGGTCATCAGTCCCCTAGACTTAGAACTACTTAAACCTAACTAACCAGAGACATCACACATCCATGCCCGAGGCAGGATTCGAACCTGCGACCGTAGCGGTCGCGCGGTTCCAGACTGTAGAGCCCAGAATCGCACGGCCTCCCCGGCCGACCATCCCCTATAGTTTCACGAAGTTGCGATGGGAGGCAGTGCTATACGTGGCCTTGAAAATGGCGTCTGTAACGCAAGTGCTTTCTAAGCGGAGGACAGTTATTGAATTTCTTTTGGCGGAAAACAAGAGCATCGGAGATATTCACAGGCGCTTGCAGATTGTCTACGGAGACATGACAGTGAACAAGAGCACGGCGAGTCGTTGGGCTAAGCGGTTGTCATTATCGCAACAAGGATATGCAAACCGGTCCGATCTCCCGCGTGTCGGCCGGCCGCACCCATCTGTAATTTTTGTTATGTTGGAAAATTGCGGACATTCTCATTTGAAGTGATCGACGGACTACAATAAAACACCTCGGTACACAAATGGATGTCTCTGTTGGTAGTGTTGACACACTCGTCCACCAGTTGCGCCACTTAACAGAAGGCCATAAAGAGGAACGAAGGATCATCTGTACGGAATTGCTTGCTCGTTACAGGGCTGATCGTGACAATTTTTTGTCGAACAGCGTCACAGGCGATGAAACATGGGCTTATCACTTCGAACCGGAAATGAAACGTCAATCCGTGGAGTGGCGTCACACCACATTTCCTCCGAAGAAAAAGTTCAAAGGCGCTTGCAGAATGTCTGCGAAGACCTCACAGCCAAACGTTGCCGTAATTTTAATGACAGCAGTGTATATACTTATCATTATATACACACCACTGTGTGTACATATCACTGTTTGTATGACTTCTTTATTTTTTCAAGGTCCGAAATGGAAAATAAAAATGTTTTATTTGCAACATATAGTTCCACCTAGCTTTTTTTCTACATAGTCGCCGCCCCAGCTTAGACATTTGTCATGGTGTAGTACCAACTTTCGACTACTCTCGCCATAGAAGCAGCCACCTGTGCTTTCCACCAATTCTAGCTATAGCTGGCTGTCTGTGTCAAAATGCTGTTGTCGTATCGAGCGGTTCAAATGAAAGTTAGATGGAGCCAAGACCGCGCTTTATAGTGGGTGATCAAACAATTCCCATCAAAAATACCGTAGGGGCGGTTTTTTTTTTTTTTTTTTTTTTTTTTTTTTTTTTTTTTGTCGCTGAAATACGCAGCTGCGCATCGTCATGACGGGAAGAGCCTGATGAAAATATCCCTCTTCACGTGTTATGAATTGCCTTTCCTAGACGATATTCTCGAATCACCTGATCTTGCTGAATAATATCATAGGCTCCGTCTGCCTGGGCCATGAACGTCTGCATATCCTGTTTGAAAGTTTCTGTACGATTGCCGCTCTCTGCTGTGATGCATGACAGTTACGTTATATCGGCTGCATGAAATCAATCGGAACCTCTCAGCACAAGGAAATCTAATGACAGCACGCACTCCACACTCGGAGGGAAATTCTACTTTTCCAGGCATCTTTATGTGTTGACTGCGCACTTACGACTGAAAAGTGCGACGTAACGCTGTCATCGTATATAATAGACTCACGCCGTTAACATCCGCAGAGAGCTTCTTCGGATTTTGAGTGTGGTTTTAATTTCACGACCAATGGGACTTCGGAAAAAAGTAGCCGTCATATACACTGAAGCGCCAAAGAAACTGGTATAGGTATTCGTATTCAAATACAGAGTTACGTAAAAAGGCAGAATACGGCGCTACGGTGGTAACGCCTATATAAGACAAGTGTCTGGCGTAGTCGTCAGGTCGGTTACTCCTGCTACAATGGCAGGTTATCAAGAGTTAAGCGACTTTGAACGTGGTGTTATTGTCGGTGCACGAGCGATGGGACATAGCATCTCCTAGGTAGCGATGAAGTGGGGATTTTCCCGTACGACCATTTCACAAGTGTACCGTGAATATCAGGAACCGGGAAAAACATCAAATCCCCGACATCACTGCCGCCGGAAAAAGATCCTGCAAGAATGGGACCAACGACGACTCAAGAGAATCGTTCAACATGACAGAAGTGTAACTCTTCCGCAAATTGCTGCAGATTTCAATGCTGGGCCATCAACAAGTGTCATCGATATGTATCCTTGATGACTTCACGGCACAAAGCTTTACGCCTCACCTCGACCCGTCAACACTGAGGATCATTGGACTGTTGATGACTGGAAATATGTTGCCTGGTCGAACGAGTCTCGTTTCAAATTGTATCGAGCGGATGGACGTGTACGGGTATGGAGACAACCTCATGAATCCATGGACCCTGCATGTCAGAAGGGGACTGTTCAAGCTGGTGGCGGCTCCATAATGGTGTGGGGCGTGCGCAGTTGGAGTGATATAGTACCCCTGATACGCCTAGATACGACTCTGACAGGTGACACGTACGTAAACATCCTGTCTGATCACTAGCATCATCCATGTCCAATGTGAATACAGTCGGACTTGGGCAAATCCAGTAGGACAATGCAGCACCCATAAGTCTAGAATTGCTACAGAATGACTCTAGTAAAACTCTTTTGATTTTACACACTTTCGCTGGCCACCAAACTGCCCAGACATGAATATTATTGAGTACATCTGGGATGCCTGTTCAGAAGAGATCTGCTCCACCTCGTAATCCTACGGATTTATGGACAGCCCGCAGAATTCATGATGTCAGATCCCTCCAGCACTACTTCAGACATTAGTCAAGTCCATGCCACGTCGTGTTACGGCACTTCTGCGTGCTCACGGGGGACCTACACGATGTTAGCCAGATGTACCAGTTTCTTTGGCTCTTCAGTGTATATTATCGGGAGCCGTAGCCCAGTCGGAATCCACCTGATTTCCGCAGAGAGGCGTTGTTGGTCTGCCTTTACCGCCTTAGCAGGACAATATAGACAGCGGCCACATGGCTGTCAATCATTCGTAGAAGGCTGCTGCAGATCTCGCATCGACAGCTGGATATGCCGCTAACTTGTCAACTACTCTGATTTCAACTCTACTCCTTGAGTCCTGGTGCCCGCATCTCGTGGTCGTGCGGTAGCGTTCTCGCTTCCCACGCCCGGGTTCCTGGGTTCGATTCCCGGCGGGGTCAGGGATTTTCTCTGCCTCGTGATGGCTGGGTGTTGTGTGCTGTCCTTAGGTTAGTTAGGTTTAATTAGTTCTAAGTTCTAGGGGACTGATGACCATAGATGTTAAGTCCCATAGTGCTCAGAGCCATTTGAACCATTTGAGTCCTGGTTATTCGCTCTTGGATACTTTAATGTTTGTGGTAATGCACACAGTTGACAACCACGACAACAGATGTGAACTTTCTACGAACAAACTCAGAACGTTTGTTTCGAATTGATCACTACAGCTTTGCATTTCTCATGATGTTTCTGTGTTTGTATCTTGTTTTGTCTTAATAAACGGTAACAGACATGCCCTTTAAAGTAGGAAACGATGTTCCATGTGTGAGTTACGCAATTTCCAATTACTGGTGTTACAAAGCGACAGCTGTCGGCAGACATCTCCAATCAGCCGGGCAAACAAACGTCAGATTGCACAGGGCTTCACAGGATAAATGAATGAGAGCAGTCGGCAGGAAATCCCTCTAGCTAAAGAGTAAAGGTGAACACTGGAATAGAACCCGTAGCAGTAGCTGTATATCACGGAGAGCTCTGAGGAATCAAAGAAACTGTCAACTACGGGATTATTTTAGAAGCATTAAATATCGTACTGACGTGAATGAACGCTAAAAATTTATTTGGTACTAATACTTAAATCTGATAACGAATTCCATTTTTGTGTAATGTATTCATGGATCGACACTACAGCATCAGTGTTAGGTGACGACTAAGGTTGCTCTAGAAATATAAACCAGTAAGAATGAATGAGTAGAAAAGAACTGACCTTCACAAGTTCACCACGCGAGGCAACAGAACAAATGATGCCTAAAAAGAAAAAGAAAAAAAGGAAAGACCAACATGCAGTGAATCTCAATGTGAAAAATATTGATTTTGCGGCTCATGCACCTCACAGTAATGAAGAAGGAGGTGCATTAAATTTTTTACACTTCCACTGTTCAGCACATGTTTTTGATTCGAATCAATTAGGGTATATTTAGTCCGTCTCCGTAGCAGAGTAATCGGCAGTGCTGACTGCCATGCGGAGGACCAGAGTTTGACTCCTGGCACTGCCAGGTGTTTTTCCTCGGTGGGAAGACTGGATAAAAGTAAACTCAGCTTCGTGATGACAATTGAGAAGGTACTTGTCCGAATAGTAGCAGCTCCAGGTTGTGAAAACTGACAATGGCTTTGTCATAGTTCGAATATAATAGCTTTCTTGAGACTGATAAGCTTATGTCCACGAATCAGCATGGTTTTAAAAAGCATCGCTCATGTGAAACTCAACTTGCCCTTTTCTCACGTGATATTGAGCGAATTATGGACGAAGGGCAACTGACATATTCTATTTCTCTAGATTTCCGGCAAGCATTTGGCGGCTGTGTCGTAACATTTGCATATGGCAACATTTACCTGGAATACTCTTAAAGCATTAGCCGACTGCACAAATTTAAGCCTATAAATCAATTCTTTATTCGAGAGCCGGCCGGTGTGGCCGAGCGGTGTTAGGCGCTTCAGTCTGGAGCCGAGAGACCGCTACGGTCGCAGGTTCGAATCCTGCCTCGGGAATGGATGTTTGTGATGTCCTTAGGTTGGTTAGGTCTAATCAGTTCTAAGTTCTAGGCGACTGATGACCTCAGAAGTTAAGTCGCATAGTGCTCAGAGCCATTTTGTGTTGTGCAAACATGGTTCTGCACACAGACTGATAAAATGTAATTTTTCTTTCGACATCCAAACATCATTAAACATTTTACGAATATTCCACGCTACTGTAAGCAGGTAATACGTCCATCTGTGGCTCATTTCCAATAAATTTGTAGATAACTTAGCCTCGCTTCCAATACGTGGTTGAGCCGTGCTGCGGCTCGCGTTGGTGCTGTCTGTAGGTTTCCGCCCTCTGTTCGAGGCCAGACTGTACCGTTTAGTTGGCGTGGTTGCGGTTGTTTGTCTTCTTCTCGTGTTGACTGGCGCCAACGCGGTTTCGCAAGCGTTGCCTGTCCGCTAGTGGCAGCATCGGCGGTTATCGATTTGTAGTAACTGTTGCTCTATCTTTGAGGCGTCGTCGTTGTTTTTCCGGGTCGTGTGAGTGGGCCAGTTCGGTTGGGGACTCAGGAGGAGCCAGGTCTGTGCAGTGCAACAACACGCCAGGAGCGCTGGAGGCACGCATGGACTGCCGGATGGTTACGAGGGTGCACGGCTTCGACGTAAACCGGATTCAGCAAGCTTTAAGATGAGTGAATTTCAATCCAAGTAGAGAAACCTCCACCATTGTGATATCTCGCGATTCTCCAGTGACTTGGGTTCGTGTTGCTGCTCGTAGTGTCGCTGAGGCGAAGAGCAGCGAGTGGAGTGCTTGGGGAAGGCGGATTTGATTAGCTTTCCTCGAATTCTTATTACTGTTTACTGCGTACAACTTGTTACAATTTGTTAAGTTCTACCAGCGGTAATTTTTCTTGCCTGGTGGCCGCTAACGCCCCAGTTACCTGCCCTGGGGGTTAGTGTATGTAACGTCAGTGTACGTTTCCTCAACTTGCCGCTACTGTCGGGGAAGGCATGTAGTTTTGACAGCTTTCTTGATTGTAGGCCGGTTGGTGATTCTTCTTCTCTGGTGGTAGTGATTCCTTTCTCGTTCCGGGCGCTATAAACGCAGTATTCTGGGGACGTAGAGCAGAGCGCCAGTTCCGGCTTTGGCGTATTGTTGCATCCCTGCGTTTGGTTTATCGGACGTCAGGTAGCTTCAGCAAGATTATCATTAGTCATTCGTTAGACTGCCACTAGTCTGAGTTACCATCTTGTGAAGTGAATGCAACTCTTGGCTGCCTATGTCATCGATCGCGAAAGTGTTTGTTGCCGGACCTTCTCAGAGGTCGATTCCTGGAGCACCGTCTGTGGCCACTTGGTTCTTCTAAGACATGTGTGTTCTAAAAGGAGGTCTGATGGCCAGTAATTCAGTGTAACGCCCCTTCAGCCCACGCCTTCTGCTGTGTTTGTGGCGACTTACCTTTAATATTTCAATACCTGTAAGTTGTAAACTGCAGCGAGTACTTAAACAATTCTTAATTTATTGCCATTCCTGGAGTGTAAGGGCTTCTTCCCAGATCACAGTGGCTTGCTTTTAAAACATTATCTGTTGTATCTGTATTTAATGGTGATTTGCTAAATTGTAACTCACTGAAAACACTATTATTTACACAGTTGTTTATTCCTCGATTAATAATGTGTGCTATTTTTATTATTTGTTGAGTCTGGAATTACTGGTTTAAAATAAATTGTGTGTAATTGTAAAAGCCAACCAATAGTAACTGATTACGGCCCCGTTCACAATCCCAACCGAATCCTGCCTTCTCTTGACTATCAGGTTTCAATGATGTTGACAGCCGAAAGGCTAGAGGCTAACTGGTTGCCTTTCCTCTCTTGGTGCCTCCACTACACGCCCTGTCGCCTTTCGCTTTGGCGTACTAATCACGGCCAATACGCAGAGTGCCTTCACTCCAGATTTTCTTACGTAACGTAATGCCATCCAGGGTCAGCTTAAGGCCCGAATGACTCAGACCGCCGGCTGGGGTCGCCAGGCTGAGAAAGACGCCAGAAGCGCCGCAACTGTTCAGATTTCTATACAGGGCTTAGCACTATTAGTAAAGGCCATTTTGGGGCGCCAAGATGACAGTGGCGCCTGAGTGCAAGATTCGTATAGAGTGTGCTTAACAATTAGTAGCGAAAACTGATACGGGTGAAAGCGAGCGAGGGAAATGGGTTGATAGGGGACGAAGGGGTGCCAAATGGTAAGTCACTTGTGCGCAAAAATGTTCTCGAACTGGTTCTGTTTCTGCCTATAGATACTATGTATGAACCACTAAGAGATCCAACAGTTTTTCATACATAAATCGCACTTAAAAACAGTCATAGTTACTACAAATAATGAAAAAATTACTTTTGTTAACAGAAAAAAGTAATACAACAATAGTTATATTAATGGCATCACGTGTCTTTGTTACAGAAAATATATGAAACATTACTGCTGCGATATTGGTTCAGTTTCAAAATAATTTTAAAGTAGTTCTCAGTTCGCAGAAGTCCTTCAACACCAGCAATACAGAAATCGAATTAGAGAGCGGGGGCGATATTTTGTCTGTAGCAAGTAGCTCCGCTTTCGTCTGCTATGACTATAGGAGTCGTGATAAAGACGGTACACGGAAGTCACCGTTGTTCCGCATAGACAAACATCCAGTTCGGCGGGTGGATCGGTAGTTCGTATCTTGTCTAGTTTTTGTTTCTACGATTCGCGAATACAGCTTGTACTGATCAAACGCTCTTGGTGTCAATCATAAATATGGGGCAGGAAGAGAAGCGTGTACCACAGAAAGTAGTGGGTGTTACCAGGTGGTTTGCCTGCAAGCAGCAACGACGCGGCCTAGTCACAGGGCCAACCATGGTTAGGTAACAGTTATGAAAAAATGATGGCAACATATATTAACAAACAATTTAAAATAATTTTAAAAGAAATTTTACAAATACTTAACGATAGTCTGAAGATGGTGTATGGCACTAGTTCAGTGTTCGCTTGCACTGACCCGTCTTTCACTTTCGTTCAGTGCTGAATCCAATGAACAATAAAAGATCACCTCCAGAAGGTCCAGTTTGTCTCTTCTTGGTGGTGACTGTAGAAATGGTCCTGATGCTGCCTTGAAATACTTTAGATACTGTGTGATATACAGTTGAGTGAATCCGTGTGTAGTCTTACATCTTCGTTTGAATGGTGGATGTTTACCAGAGAGCTATTTCTGTGAAGCATAAAAAAGGAATTTGCCTTGAAACTTCCTGGCAGATTAAAACTGTGTGCCGGTCCGAGACTCGAACTCTGCACATATCAGCGCACACTCCGCTGCAGAGTGAAAATCTCATTCTAGTCTTTGCCTTGTTTTGCACCATCTGTTGGAAGCTGGTCTTAATTCCACCTGGGTACTAGCCAGCCCGGCGCTTTTCTATGTATGGCTGTGTTCCGTATCCTCTGGCGGATACAGCACGGGATTTACTTCGGTTTTCTATACTAGGAGCTTAATTTTGGAACTCAGTTTGATTGTACGTTACTGGTTAAGACGAATTTTGTTTTGTTCAACGGTGCTGATTCGAACTCGTGTTACTTGCACTTGTAACGTTGATCCCCTACTGGAGTTTCAGCCGCCGGTTTAGCTTCGTTCTTGGTTTCCACACGCTACGTGGTTCGCGGCAGTGACCATCCTAGCGACCAGGTTTCCACACTCTTGCCCGTTGTTAGTGCTTAATGGGAAAAAAAATCATCCTCTTGCTGTAGCAGTAGCTTATGCTGCAACAGCAATCGCGGTAATAATGACAGCAAATTCATAAACAGTTCGAGTTACTACAGAAAGATCAGAGTGATCTGCTGAACTAGGCAGCAGAACAGGGCGACGTTCACTAACATCAGCAACATCACTGCTGTGGAAAAAAAAATCATCCACTTGCTGTAGCAGTAGCTTATGCTGCAACAGCAATCGCGGTAATAATGACAGCAAATTCATAAACAGTTCGAGTTACTACAGAAAGATCAGGGTGATCTGCTGAACTAGGCAGCAGAACAGGGCGACGTTCACTAACATCAGCAACATCACTGCTGTATACACCGACGCTGTCAGCACGTACGTTTCTAGTGTTCGATGCTTCGACAGAAACCAGAATCACATATCTTAAACAGCTTATGCTGTTTTTGAAAGTTGGAGGTATTTCTAATGCACACGTTCAGTCCGCTTTCTTATTGTCTCCTGGTAGTCACTTTTACGAGCTAGTTCGCAAATTGCGACCCGTTGTAGAACCTACCAGCTTGTCATTCAACGTCCCGTGCAGTGTTAGCTCGGTCGTAAAAGGCTGTAATGGCTGCTAGACCAAGAGTCAAACAGAGTTAGAAGGAAGTTAATCAGTCGTAATCTTGGTCGGCTGACCTACAGGGAGTGTAGAATCCTGGGATGTCCGCCCAGGTCACGACGTAGGTTCACCAAGATATTTCGATGGACTAGTTGACATCTTCAAGTGGTACCTGATGAATGTTTCTCTGCCCAGGTCGGGATTCTACACCCGTTGGAAGCTAACCACTCCATTGCTCCAATCCTGTCGCTACCCAAGTAGAGTTGTGGCAGTGGTCATGGTGGCGACGCCTGGCTGCGAGCTGCGAACTCCAGGCTGTACGCTGTCGCCATCGGCTGCGAGCCTCACTGCACGGGTTGCTTTGCACCGAGAATGTCTGTGAAATACACTCCTGGAAATGGAAAAAAGAACACATTGACACCGGTGTGTCACACCCACCATACTTGCTCCGGACACTGCGAGAGGGCTGTACAAGCAATGATCACACGCACGGCACAGCGGACACACCAGGAACCGCGGTGTTGGCCGTCGAATGGCGCTAGCTGCGCAGCATTTGTGCACCGCCGCCGTCAGTGTCAGCCAGTTTGCCGTGGCATACGGAGCTCCATCGCAGTCTTTAACACTGGTAGCATGCCGCGACAGCGTGGACGTGAACCGTATGTGCAGTTGACGGACTTTGAGCGAGGGCGTATAGTGGGCATGCGGGAGGCCGGGTGGACGTACCGCCGAATTGCTCAACACGTGGGGCGTGAGGTCTCCACAGTACATCGATGTTGTCGCCAGTGGTCGGCGGAAGGTGCACGTGCCCGTCGACCTGGGACCGGACCGCAGCGACGCACGGATGCACGCCAAGACCGTAGGATCCTACGCAGTGCCGTAGGGGACTGCACCGCCACTTCCCAGCAAATTAGGGACACTGTTGCTCCTGGGGTACCGGCGAGGACCATTCGCAACCGTCTCCATGAAGCTGGGCTACGGTCCCGCACACCGTTAGGCCGTCTTCCGCTCACGCCCCAACATCGTGCAGCCCGCCTCCAGTGGTGTCGCGACAGGCGTGAATGGAGGGACGAATGGAGACGTGTCGTCTTCAGCGATGAGAGTCGCTTCTGCCTTGGTGCCAATGATGGTCGTATGCGTGTTTGGCGCCGTGCAGGTGAGCGCCACAATCAGGACTGCATACGACCGAGGCACACAGGGCCAACACCCGGCATCATGGTGTGGGGAGCGATCTCCTACACTGGCCGTACACCACTGGTGATCGTCGAGGGGACACTGAATAGTGCACGGTACATCCAAACCGTCATCGAACCCATCGTTCTACCATTCCTAGACCGGCAAGGGAACTTGCTGTTCCAACAGGACAATGCTCGTCCGCATGTATCCCGTGCCACCCAACGTGCTCTAGAAGGTGTAAGTCAACTACCCTGGCCAGCAAGATCTCCGGATCTGTCCCCCATTGAGCATGTTTGGGACTGGATGAAGCGTCGTCTCACGCGGTCTGCACGTCCAGCACGAACGCTGGTCCAACTGAGGCGCCAGGTGGAAATGGCATGGCAAGCCGTTCCACAGGACTACATCCAGCATCTCTACGATCGTCTCCATGGGAGAATAGCAGCCTGCATTGCTGCGAAAGGTGGATATACACTGTACTAGTGCCGACATTGTGCATGCTCTGTTGCCTGTGTCTATGTGCCTGTGGTTCTGTCAGTGTGATCATGTGATGTATCTGACCCCAGGAATGTGTCAATAAAGTTTCCTCTTCCTGGGACAATGAATGCACGGTGTTCTTATTTCAATTTCCAGGAGTGTATGTAGAGAAGTTTCGAGGTGACGGGTACGGATACACGGGAGTTCTACAAGTTAAAAACATGCCGATAAAATAAAACAGATCTCTGCAGGGTCTTAATCGCCAGTGAAATTTCCTGTGCTCACAATGGTACACCTCTTACCCTGGGCCTTTAATTTGGGTAGTGGTTTTGTGTCTAGCCCCCTACCACGTGGATCAGGCTAGCACACTTAGAAATTTTGACCCTAACTTTAGCGAGCATCTTCCAATACCTCGATCATTTGGAATCACATCAGCGCTAAAACGTGTATCGGAAGTTGAGTCGTCAGCTGCCCAATGTAAATCCGATGATGACTATGGCACGTCAAGAGTGCGTTCTAGAAAGAGTCGTTCCCTTAAGTCAGTTGATGACTCGGCAGTGTCATCTGCAGGTTCCATAGTACCATCACATAGAGTTGTAAAGACGACGATTAGGGATGTAGTTACAAATTTACCGTCAACGTCGACTCATCGACTCATGCGAGAACACGATGTAGGTAAACTAGCGGTACGAGTGGTGGTAGTTACCGTAATAATAGATGGCAAAGTGTAGGGGAAACATGAAGATCCTGCACAAGTACAGAAATGGTCAGACTTGTCATGCCGAAACCTGCCATGATTTTTTTTTTTGCCACTTGTATTTGATACATGTTAAAATCCACTTGCTAAATTTCAGTTGCCGGCATGAACTGGAGGTTACTTAAGAAATAACGAAAACGGCAATTTGATAGCCTTGCGCTTGCAACTCAGGGATGAGATACTACTACATCTCGCTAGCTGGCCGTGTGTTTAGCACTTGATCTGGGAAGTGCGTCCCTCGTGCTATCGCCACACCGCTCATTGCAGAGGAATATCGGTTCAAGGTTTTGTTATAAAGGGAAGCTAATGTATGTTGTTGGTGCTATTGTATTTGGAAACATATTTTCCTGACCCTAGTTAGAGTTTAAAAAAAATATTGTGTACATTCAATCTCGGCTCGCACGTTATTGGGAAGAAAGTGAGCGTTTTACCAACTGAAACCATCAACAGAAAAAATGAGAGATGATTATGTGATGTGCGTGTCGGCCTGGGTGGCCGAGCGGATCTAGACGCTACAGTCTGGAACCACGCGACCGCTACGGTCGCAGGTTCGAATACTGCCTTGGGCATGGATGTGCGTGATGTCCTTAGGTTAGTTAGGTTTAAGTAGTTCTAAGTTCTATGGGACTGATGACCTCAGAAGTTAGGTCCCATAGTGGTCAGAGCCATTTGAACCATGTGATGTGCGAAACGGAGTTTCAAGTTTTAGATGAGCTTATGAATAGTGCAGACATACGGTTAGAAACGAGTGCAACATTTCATATTGCACACTGTAGATCCTCTTAAGACAGAAAAACTGGAAAAATTTAAAACCATGAAGCATTTTCGACCGACAGTGTCACATTTAACTATCAGTTATCTCTGAACGAAACGCCTGGACATGAAGTTACCTTATCAGATAAAGAGAAAGTGATGGTGTATCGGGTGAACGACAGTTACAGGAAACACCTACGTGTGAGTACTATTTACAAGAAATTTCGCTCTGTCCGTTCTGAGGGAGAATTATATAGATGGAAAACGAAGTTTCAGAACGACGTAAGAGTCTATTAGATATAAGGCGATTTTAAGCAGGCCTGTTTTTCAGCCTTTTTCGTTAAAGTAAGACAAAATTTATTTAGTTTCAGCGATACCATTGGTGGCGACTAGGCTTTAGATATTACTATGGATATAGGCACAATCTCATAATTCGAGTAGCTGCTTAAAAATACTGTGTCAATGAAAACAAAATTTGTATCATGAAACAGGACCGAAAATGTAGTGATGCAAATTGATGTGATCGATAATTTTATAACAATCGAAAAGTATAACATCACCAATTTTAGTGAACGTCACGTTTGTAATTAGTCTCATCCTGAAAAAAGAAATACTAACTAAAAGGACGCTTTCATTCAAAGGGGAAAAACAGATAGAGGCGGATGACATCGTGGTAGATGAACAATGTTCTATACAGACAAGCTTGTGGCAAAGTCATCGAAGTCTGAAAAAATGGGAAAGGAAAACGTTATACTTTGCACGCGTCACACTTTTGTTGGAACAGATCCCTGCTCCTTCTAAATTCTATCGTGTCATAGATGTTATGAACCATTACTTGCACTATTTCAATTTTTTCTGGCAAAGAATTAGAGATACTTAATATTCACGTCGTACGACAAATATACTGGCTGTTAAACAGAGCACTTTTCCTTCAGTTGAAAGCGTTTTAAAGAGCATTGACACACAAAATTACAATG
The DNA here is from genome assembly GCF_023898315.1 of Schistocerca nitens. Classification (NCBI taxonomy): domain Eukaryota; kingdom Metazoa; phylum Arthropoda; class Insecta; order Orthoptera; family Acrididae; genus Schistocerca; species Schistocerca nitens. The sequence continues at coordinate 313,786,566 of NC_064619.1, read as the reverse complement.
AACATATCACTACAGCTTTCAGGCAGCCCTTTGGACAGCATTGATGAAAATAAGTGAAAATGTAAGTTACAGTCACTAGTACACTATCAGTTTTCCTCTCGTCGATTTCAAAATCTGATTGAATGTACATGGTACTTCACAAAATATAGCGATATTAGGCCGGATTCATTCCTGTCTCCGTCCCAGTTTTGCCTAAAAAGGACTAAATCTGTGAGTCGCAAGCTGTAGGATTTCGTTCTGAACTGTACGTCCACGTTCACCGATAACATTAACTCGAAACTTCGCATTAATAATTCATATTTTTGCATTATTTGTGTATACTCCATAGTAATTTTTAAGGAACTTTATAGATAAGATATAACTTGTATTTCACTACGGATATTTAATTGTATTACTATCGTTTACAATCGATGATTCAGCGCTCTCCCCGTAATCCAACAGTAGCGGTGACAAGAGAACGCAGACATAGCATTCAGGGCTATACACCAAACAGTTTGAAGTGCAGAAATCACGTGAAAAATGTCACATTTCATAATTATTTTTCGGTAACTTCCAGTTTATGTCGACAGCTGAATTTTAGCTGAGGTCAACTACGACTAACAAAAAATCAGGGCAGGTTTCGTCGTATTTCTGCAGTCACAGCAGGCGCAACGCTACGTGTTGTGACATGTGTCAGCCGTTTGTCAAACCGGAGGATGGCGCGATGTAGCACTGCACAGATGACGTCGGTGCGATAATCGGATACCGAAACTTCATTCTAACTTAGTGATTTTCTTGTATCAGCAATAAGTCGTGGTCCAGTACACATTTCTGCGCATAAAGTTTCGTTTCCTAATGCTGTAGACATCATCAGGGGCTATATAGATTCAAATAGCAGTTTCAAACTCGAACAAGCTCAGCAAGCCGAACTGTTTATGCGTATCCACGCAACAGTTGAGATGTACTGACATCGCCGTTATAGATCGGATAGTCGTGCGGACGTGTGTTACAAAGCTTGTGACAAGGAAGAGTTGTCGCTGTTTGCTGTATTTAGTATTTAGGCCCACAGCTTGTCTAACGTCACTTCTTCTTCTTTTCTATTAAAGCTGTTTTTGTGCTTTCTAATTTCTGTTGCCTTTCTGTAGATACTAGCATGATAATGATTGGATATTGATAAAACCGCAGAATGGGAGAAACGAATTCAGTGGTCCCCTGTTCCCAATGCGTGATATCGTACTGCGGATTTATCCGTGTTTCCCAGATGATAATTGCTCTTGTGTTCCTAAGTTTGACTTTTTTTTTCTTTGTAGTTCCCATGTATACTTGGCAGTATGTGAAAGGAATTTTGTATAATTCGCTTGTAACTTCTGCTGGACAATTTAGTCAAAAATATAAGCGAATTTTGTCAAAATGCCTTAAAAAGCAGACACATGGAAAGTAGGAATTTTATCGGAGTTTGCAATTGGATAAATGGAAATGAGCGTTTGGCGTCAGTGGCTGGGAGGCCCCTTGCGGGGCAGGTCCGGCAGCCTTGGTGCAGGTCTTATAACATTCGACGCCACAATGGGCGACCTGCGCGCCGGATGGGGATGAAATGATGATGAAGACAACACAACACCCAAACCCTGAGCGGAGAAAATCTCCGACCCAGCCTGGAATCGAACCCGGGCCCGTAGGACGGCAATCCGCCACGCTCAATACTTTCCTTTTTTGCTTTCCAAAGTATTGGTCATAACATTCACAGCAGTACATAATTTTCAGCTGAGATTTAGAAGTAATAAAACAAACTAAAATTAATTACAGGTTCCTTGACGTTTTAGAAGAAATCCGAGTCTAGACCAGAGAGTGATGTTCGTCATTTGATCGTATGTATTTTTCAAAGATCAAATTGTCTCTCCTTTCTCCATGTTCTGAATCGCATCATCGAAAAATGAAGTTCACATGACGGTTCTCCTGAGGAAGTTGGCGTATGTATTATAGTCAGCTATCGGGGCGGACTGCAAATGGATATAGAAATCGCATCTATGATGCCACCAAACCAAAGAATACTTAAAGACAATTGTTGTAAAGTAGAGACTATGGTCTTCTTTATGATCATTCTTCTTTGTGTTTCACAGCTGCGAGGATTGTAATATCTGGATGCTCTTATTTTTGTCGGTTGATAAAAAGTCTGCACTGCTGGAAATTATGTACTTGTTATATTTAAAATGTAACTTCTGTTTCTTAAAGTGATACGTGAGTTTAATTACGTTAAAATTTACATCCTCTCTCTGTCGGGGATGTTCATTGTTGACAGCCATTACTGTCTGGACGCCGGCCGCGGTGGTCTCGCGGTTCAGGCGTTCAGTCCGGAAACGCTTGACTGCTACGGTCGCAGGTTCGAATCCTGCCTCGGGAAGGGATGTGTGTGATGTCCTTAGGTTAGTTAGGTTTAAGTAGTTCTAAGTTCTAGGGGACTGATGACCACAGATGTTAAGTCCCATAGTGCTCAGAGCCTTTTGAACCATTTTTGAACTGTCTGGACTACTAATTTTTTTAATCACGGCCACTGCGGCCAGCTCATTCAGAGAAAAACTACGTCCTTAGTACTATTAAGATTTTCAAGAATTTCAGCAAATTCTACCGAGTATGTTCCGGCATTAACGCAGCTAACACTTTTATCTTCTGTCACAAAAGTTAAATATTCTCTTAGAGCTTAAGCAAAAGTTACATTACATCTGCGACATATAAAGAACCGCATTTTCTCTATAAATAAGAGAACATGATGCTCTCGACTGAAAAATTGCTGTTATGTGAAGAGGGCAACACCTCACTTAGATCACTGCTAGCCTTTCTTCAGGAAGTCGTCCTTGCTGTGAGACGAACTATATGACATTAGGAATTCGTGTTGTAGTTCTATCTCTCTTAAAATTACGCAGGCATACACTATTGGCCTTCGTGTATAAAAGCCCGCAACTGCAAATAACGTTAAACAATACGATGATAATTGCTATTGCGTTCCTTAAACTGGCTGTTTTTGTAGTTTCTACGTATACTTAATAGCATGTGCAGGGATTGTGTATTCTTCGGGTGTGGCAAGCGACGGCCCTACATCCATTGCAGTGTTTAAATATTCATGCACCTTTCTTGCTGGTTTAAACACTGTGGCAGTATCGTGTCTTCTTAGTACGCTGCTGATGCGATTTGTGACTGTTTCTACGAGCGAGAGAAAACTTTTCCTTTAGCTTGTTCCTATTCACTTGAAGACACAGATCATTTCGGACCTACTGCCCTATTTACATCTTCGTCAGAGTAGCCGATTCTTCTGGTAGTAGTACTTAAATGATTAAGTCTTCTTCCAAATACTTTTGTTCAAAGATTCTTTTAGTCCGCTCCACCACTGTTTTGATGGTTCCTCTTTTCTGTTTGGCATGGTAATTGTGAAAGTATCTGTCTGTGTGAGTGAGCTCTCTGTAGATTTGCGCCCTCACGCTCTTTCAGGTTTTTTGAGTTCTGTGCATCCAAAACTTACATTTGACCTTCTTTCTCTTTTTCCTGGGTGAAATTTCCTTTTCTTTTTGGGGGTTGGGAGACGGAGATCATCAGTCTCCTCAATGGTTATATGCGGCCCGCCACGGATCGTCTCTTGTGCCAACCTCCTCATCTCAGAGTAGCTCTTGTGCTCTACGTCCTCAATTATTTGAAGGAAGTATTCAAATCTCTGTCTTCCCCAACAGCCTTTACCCTCTACAGCTTCCTCTAGAACTATGTAAGCTATCCCCTGATGTCTTAACGCATATCGTCACCCTGTCACTTCTTCTTATCAGTGTTTTTCATTTGTACCTTTCATCGTGGGTTCTGCGGAGAACGTCCCCATTTCTTACCTTACCAGTTCACTTAATTTTCAACATTTTTCTGTTGCACCACATATCAAATGCTTCGAATATCTTCTGTCCCGGTTTTCCGATAGTCCATGATTCACTTCCGTACAATGTTGTGCTCCAGAAGTACATTCTTGGAAACTCCTTCCTCAACTTAAGGCCAATGTTTGATACTAGTAGATTTCTTTTGGCCAGAAACGCCGTGTTGGCCTTTGCTAGTCTCCTTTACGTCTTCTTTACTTGGACCATCATGAGTTATTTTGCTTCCAAGGTGGCAGAATACCTCGCCTTTATCTGCGTGGTAACAACCAATTTTGATGTTAAGCTCCTCGCTCTTCTCATTTCCTCTACTTCTCATTACTTTACATTAGAATTAATATTATTCAGTTAAGTCAGAAAGTCTGAGCGTTCTTTATCTTGACGAGTTCATACAACGGAACTATCATAAACGTATAGAAACCAACAACAGTGTTTCTTCTTGTCTTTCTGATGGGACGTTTCTTCAAATTACTTGATATAAAAATTCTCTAAAACTGCGTTCAGTGAGTCTCAACTGGTCATGGCATTAGTTCATTCAGAGTTTGTCGTCCAGTTGGCAGCAATTTGATATGAGAGAATTTTTAAACATATCTTCTGTATTCTTTGCGGTAATACATTCAAACAGCGACATCACTTCATTAAAATGATCTATAGTAAACAGCCGTATAACATCAAATGCATTTCGGCTGGCTGGAGCACCTGACCAAAGCTACGGAACAGGCATTATTGACCTATTTTTAGATCCGTCACAAGGCCATCGTTAGTTAGTGGGCATTTGTAATTGCCACAGAAGCATACGAGTGCTAGGATGTGATGCTGAATGTTCTCTAGCCTCAATCGTCAAGCTATTACACGAAAACGCGTTGGGGAGTGTCGATGATGAAGGCGTTGAAAATCATGTGTAGAAGCCAGCATTTAACATTCACGTTGAACGTGTGGCAGGAGCTTGCCAAACATGCACGCGAAACCAATCTAACGCGACGCGACAGTATAAACCGATCAGCGATGTTCATCGTAAGTTCATCGAAACTTCTGGCCCGTTCTAGAGGCTATACTGTTACTCGTTGTGGGCATTATAACTTACCACACGTTTCCTGGAAGTTTTAATGACATTAGCAGCACCAGCGGCTACCAGTGACAACTCAATGAAGGGTTCCATAGCCGGTGTTTGCTTCTGTACTAAGTTCCAAATCGAGAGGAACTGGTGATTGTGTAAAACAATTGTTAAGTTGCCTATCTCAAGTAAACCCACTTAGAGATAAACTTGTCAACTGTATCAAAAGCTGAAGGTGTGCCAAATTTATAGGAACATTGTGAGTAGTATGGAGGGGACCATCATTCGTTTCGTCTCGTGACAGCGAATGCATCTATGATAGGTGATAACATTCTCGATTAAAAACAACCAATCGTTAACTTTACTCTCTTGGTGAAAAGTCGACAACTACTTTTTCCATCAAAATTAGGATGGTGTTTATAAAATTCTATTACGTCCCTACAAAGGTGCCCATGGTAATGCTATATCTTTTCCAAAATGCTGGCCTCAAGAAAATTTATTTCACAGTCTCCACTTTGCAAGGAATGGCATGTTAAGGCAGACTTAACAGTTTGTTCAAAGCGACACTTCCTCCTATGTCAGGCTAAGGAAATGTTGATACTTCTTCTTCTTTTTTATCGTTCCAATACATACTTAGACACCACTGCATGAATTTGTACACAACAGTTGTCATTAGTGGAACATAAAACTTCTACACTTCTAAGGAGTTACATTACAACAAAAAAGGAATACTTATTCTAAATTCATTGTAGGCCCAGCAACGGATTCAATAGCAGAGGAAATCATTTTCCTGCTAAGGGAACACAGAAATAACGTAAATAAGGAAACTAAAGTGACCAGGAAAAGAAGAATCCAGGTGAATAAAGTACAAGCTTAAAATAAGGCTCTCCTCACAAAAGCTGACAAGGATAACTATGTGTTAATAATGAAACAGGAAGGGCACAGAAATAAAACCCAAACATTTTTTGAACAATAAAACTGTAGTAAAGTTACGCAGTGGACAACACAAATATACCAGAAAAGAACATACAATCCTAAAAAAGGAAAAATCTCACAGATATGCAGAAAATTAGATTTATAGAATTAAAGAACCCCAAGGCAACAATTCTAAGCAGCTTATCAAAATTTCTCTAGTATCATGCACTAATCTGGATAGTTATAAACTTCATATGAACTAGATAGAGAGATACACACATACTTTCAGAAATATTATGTATTCAGTATACACAGACCGCCGAATTTTAGAGAATGGTGAGGAGCTGACACCGAAGACACACACATCAATAAATTTGCAACAGCCACAGGCATTTCATTCGATGTCCCATCCATGTACACTATCCATGTAAACTCTCATCATAAAAAATTAATTGCAACCCAAAGAGACTCCCGAACAACTCACAGATGGATAACGGATACTTTAAAACTGTTCCTCTTTGACAAAGAATTATATTCATTACATGACAGGTCGACATAATCTTAAATCACATCGAGAACAAAGTGCTTGAAACCATAGTACAACACAAACAATACAAAATAATATATTGTCATCGTTATTTAGGTGACAATATAACTTGTAGATGAAACATGCAGTCACATACAGTAACACCACAGTGACACAATCACACTCCAAATATAAAATTTACCATGAAAATAGAAAGTGACAAAGACGTGAATTTTCTGGAACTCACAATACACAGACACAACAGTCAACATGTGTTCCATATACAGGGAACACACCACTACCGGCACCAGTGCCGTACTTCACAAAAGTTCAAACTATCTTATAACACACAAACAAGCTGGTTTTCGATGAATGTTATACAGACTGAATGAAACATCTATACGGATAACTACGAAAATGAGATACAGACAATCAAGCAGCTGTCATGAATGGATCTGAAACAAAAGTGCTACACATCTGAACCATAAAATTAAAACAATGATGAAAGATACATCTTGCACAATAAACCCTGAACATCTCTGACATGCAAACACGTATCACGAACTCTTGCAACACACCTGTAGAAAAAGCGCAAAAAAACCAAACAGTACACACTCAACTACAACAATAACGCAGCTCACAAAACAACCATCTCACAAAACAGATCTGAAAATAGCCTACAGAACAGAGAGCTGAATACAAAAGAAACCAAGAATACCTAAAACCAATACAATACACTGACATTTGTCAACTGACATGTCAGAATCGCAAATCCATTTATATCAGGCAGAAATCTAGAAATTTCAGCATTAGATACACAAAACAGGTAAGTGAGCTAAAGAGTGTCAATCGACATTTGAAGTACACCTTGATATTGAGCACACATGACAGTTGAGCACATATTAACCATGATTTAAAATTTTTTAAAGGCATAACACTCTTCGTCGGAAAGTAATAACTGATATAAAAACTACCATATACAGCAAGACCATATGAGAATGGAAGGAAATAATAAATCAACACGCTAACTTCTGTTAAGGGAACACTGCTCTCGGCTCTAAAAGAAATGCCTTAAGTTCCAAACTGAAATGACACAAAACCCCTCAAAGTATCCTATAAAAATGCAAAATTTCCTTGATAACGTGAAAACCACGAAAGGTGCGTTAAAATAAATCATGTGCTCACTGACGAATAAATTACAAATATAATTAACATAGCACTGTTGAAGGTAGAAATTAACAGATGAACAGTAACAATAATATGAATGACATTAACGATGCGCAAAGTAACTCAAACAGCAATAGTCACACACTACACCAGCTTTTTTGTTTTGAATTAAAAAAAAAAAATATAGAAAGCTCCTTAGCTGCATCTGTACCTGTATCTATTCCCTGCAAGCCACGTTACGGTCTGAGGCGGTGTACTTTGTGTACCACTATCATTGACCCGTTTTCATATTATAGTCACGAATGGTCCACTGGAAGAACGATTTCTGGTAAGCCTCTGTGTCAGATGGAATTTCTTTACTTTTTACCATCACAGTATTTTCGCAAGAGATACGTAGGAAGGAGCGCTGTAGACAGCCGGGGTGGTGACCTCTACGGTTGAGGGTTGCAGTAATGCTGCATGGAGTGGGCTGATGCCCGTTGGTCGCCCCGAAGGCGCCACTGCAACATCATTGGTTCAAATGGCTCTGAGCACTATGGGACTTAACATCACTGGTCATCAGTCCCCTAGAACTTAGAACTACTTAAACCTAACTAACCTAAGGACAGCACACAACACCCAGTCATCACGAAGCAGAGAAAATCCCTGACCCCGCCGGGAATCGAACCCGGGAACCCGGGCGTGGGAAGCGAGAACGCTACCGCACGACCACGGCAACATCATTAACAAAGTAAACAGTTACTGCTAACAAATACACTGCTGTCTCCATTCACAGGCTGCCTGGAGCGGCGAGGCAGGAGCGGTGTGCACCACCCCAGAAATACACAAACACCAGCGTATGGCGTGCAGCTCATCCCGCGACGGTAGGAGAAACATTGTCGTCAGCACCCAGAGATATCTCGGAGACAACTAGCCACGTGGGCGAAGCTGCTCGCTCCAGTCACTGCTGCCAACAGCTGCGGTAAATGGGTGCCCATGGCAGGCCCGATCTTACCATAGATTACGTGCAGGGCATCCACCACCAGATCTGCGAAAATTGCGTGAAGTCGAGCAGGATACATAGATGACGAGAATACACCAGACTGTATCGTAGACTCTTTGCAGGAGAGCCATCACCAGTTCATCGCAAACCGGGTGAAGGCGTGCAAAGTATGATGGTGGTCAAGGCAAGCCTAATCGTATCGTATACTGCGTGCAAGAAAACCATCATCAGCTCTGTGCAAAGTGCGCCAAGTCGTGCAAGGTCACACTGTGGCCAGCCAACAGGAAAATGGCCGATAGCGTCGAAGTCTGACCACAGGAACAGAAGGTGGCCAGCGGCAGCTGGCCGCCTCACGATGTGGGTGATGGTCTGTTCCCTGGACCCACTGGCTAGGTCACCAGAAGAGCCAGTGGATGATACTAGTCGCACACCCTGTCAGTATTTGCTTGGATGCCAGTGTTGCGGCTCGTGGAAGCTATATCCCCAGACAGGACTCGCGGCTCATTGAAGCTATATCCCTGGACAGGACTCGCTGCTCCATCAAAGACTGTAGATGGGCAGACGAGAAGGGAATAGACTGACATGTTTAGCCTCCTGGCCGCATGGGTGCGAACTGAGTAGATCCCCCACCAGAATGAGAGCACTGGCTCGTGTGCTTTGCTGCTGTAAGGTACCAATGATATCACTCTGCCTACTTTTCTTCTCTAATCAACTTCTCTGGTCACCCTGACTGGACTTGAAAGATGTCTCAACTTTATCTTTCAAGAGCGGTGCCGGATGTATTCTATGAAGTCAGAGTACTGAACAGCTATGCTTGTTTCCAACTTATGTCTTCTTTATCTGCTCTGTGAAGTGATCACAATTACAGGATCCCTTTCCCCTTAAGATGTCAGTCTGCTACATTGGCGCCTTGGGCTGCTGGCTATTACAGTGTGTAGCAATTAACTCTGTCTTGTGGCCAAATTACATCCAGCATCAGTGGTCCTTCCTTGTTGGTATTCGGCCCAGCTGTTGCATATTGACTTGCTTTGCTTACCACTTGCACTACCAGGAGAAGAATTCAGAATTTTACACCACTATTAGGATTGCCATATCTAGCTAGCTTCTCGCCGGTACAGACTGAGATGGAAGTAAAAAATTTAGTTAATAAAATTACTTTCTATTTAAAATAAAGTTACATGGAACTTGTTGCGGCAAATGTAGTTGATACACCATATATTTCTCGAAAGATTTCACCTTTTTCAGAAAGTCTTTTTTCCGTTTTATGTATTTATAAAACTCCCAGCTAATGAGCCTGCAGTTAAACTGGCACAGTAGGATTGATCCCACGGTCCATGGAAGAAGGCGATTTCTTTCATCAGTCCACTGGGCTGAAATCAGCAAAAATACTCTTTCTGCAGTGGCGTTGTGTGCGGGAATGGAGAACAAATAAATACTCGCATACTTTTAGCAGGTGTCATTTGCGTTCAATACATTCAGTTTCCTTAAGAAAGTAAATCCACCTATCTTCCACGGAGTGTTTAGACTTCCAATCTTCCGAGTATTGCTTAGTTTCTAAAAAGCTCTTCAGATGATACGTATATTCCTGAAAACAATTGTCAGCTGAAATCTTCATTCAATTTTTAGTCTGCTATATTATGGTGTTTTCAGTCATTACCCAATCTCGGTTTCAGATAGCGTCATCCAATTATTTATGTGCTATTTATTAAAGGAAACAGCAAGTTTCTCTAAGTAATCAAATGCTATGGCATACGAAGCCCTTGTCTCTTCCCCAAATTACGAAATCAAATTAATTATATCTTGGTTAGGATTCTCATTCTTTAATTTGTTCAAATTCATCTTCGTTGACATGCCAATAAAACTGGCAGTCTTCCTTTCATTCAGACATGTTTTAGTGTCGATTAATATATTTATTATTTCAACTATCGAGAGTTTATCTTTCTCCATGCCTTTTATATTTTTGGCAAACAGAATAAATATCACTGTTCGGACTACTGAAACAATCTGAAATCATTTTAGGTGACCTGTCTTTGGCATCAAAAAATTGTTTTAATGGAATCCAATTAAAATGTCTCAGCTGCGGATATTAATGACAGCCATCTTTTTTTTTTTTTTGACTGAGATAGAAGAGTCTGATGATGGACATCAACGTATAAGCAGAACTCTTTTAGCTTCTCTGTCCTTATCCTGTCATTGAAAAATAATTAAATATTTTCGTGACTATTACCTCAATGTTGACAGTTTAGACTCCAGCAGCGCTTGATACATTGTTGTGGAGAATAGGGCATCCAATTCCTTGTACATTTTTTTCCTAGTTCTTCTTTCATTTCGTGAAATACATTCCGATGGCGGCGTCGATGAAGCACTCCAAAGTTGGTATTGGTGTTGTATCCACAAAATCGATTAGTTTATCTAACTGAATTTGCAGTTGTCTTAAAGTGTCAAGACAAAACTTCGCAACTTTCTCCGATGTTTCGTTATTCGGCGAATCAAACTTCAACAGCTTCTGTAGGATTCCGTCAATTTCAGTAGTCTATAGCATTGAACAACTAATGGAAACATCTTTTCAGCCTTGTGGTTCGATGCGTCTGTGCCTATTCCGTAAAATGAAACTTATTGCAACTGTTTTATGCATTCTGAACAGAGTGTGGTACGAGGATATCTTGAGCAATCACCTTAGCTTTTGGTCCTAGCTGTAGACTGCTTTGCGGCGACTTTGGAGTCAGGATACACCGCGGCATTTAGTTTAACGGTACAGACAAGGGAACTGAAGGACTGGTGATGCTTGACGGCTTTATAGCTGTAGTTAGTTCTGCAGCAGCAACGAGCAGTTCTTCCTGGGTCTCTTCTTTAAGCACAAATGTAGAAATAGGCTTTGATGTCGATGTATGATTCTCTTAGAAATGTGATACCTCACATCTGTCTTACCTCCAAGAGTTACTGAGATGAAACGGCTACAATCCTCACACAACGCTTCCTGATCCTTATGTCCTTTCTTGACAAAAGACCACTCTTCTATGAATCATCCGAAATCTGATATTTTCTCTTTCCATTCTTAACCTATGGTAAGTTTATCTGACGGTAAACAGTCGACAATAACACTTTAGTCATTGAAGTATCGTCATTTTACACTTCACGCGCTATATACCCGTATGAAACACTTCAAACATTACTAACTTGCTCTCATTGTTGGTATTACGTTCAGAACGAATTATCTTATCAGATCGCAATTAAAATGGGAATCGCCCGATTCTTCCACGCGGCGCTGCTTAAATTGTTCCAGCCCCGTACTACTGGAGAAGTCTTGTATTTTCACGAATGATGGCACTAGGTCTCGGAGGTGCTTGCATCGTAGATACAGCATAGGCAACATGCAACGCCATCTGTGAGACGAGCTTCTCAACATAAAGTTGCTGACGCAATAAAACTGAGTCAGCATTTACATGCTGCGCTAACAGATGGCGTTACTTCAGTACTTGAGCCAAACTCGTAACAGTATTTTGAAAAATCGGGACGAAATTCGTCTTATCGCGATGTTGGGACAAGAAGGTCCATAACGGTGATGGTCCCGATGTATAGTGACCGATGGCAACCCTAGTTATACTCACAGTGTTGTTTCGTACCTTTTCTTTTGAACACCCCTCATACTTATTCATGTAACTGATGTTCGTAGCCTGATGCATGTAGATCTTTGAACTAGGTAAAGAAGCAAATGATTCTCATACCGTCCGCAGCTCGTGGTCGTGCGGTAGCGTTCTCGCTTCCCACGCCCAGGTTCCCGGGTTCGATTCCCGGCGGGGTCAGGGATGTTCTCTGCCTCGTGATGACTGGGTGTTGTGTGATGTCCTTAGGTTAGTTAGGTTTAAGTAGTTCTAAGATGACCATAGATGTTAAGTCCCGTAGTGCTCAGAGCCATTTGAACCAATTTGATTCTCATACCATTACGTCAGAACAATTTTAGAAACAATCTTTCATTATTTTACACAGCGGAAGACTTACTTGTCCTAAATGATCGATTTTACTAATTTTTTCATTTTTTTCCCTAGAGGCACCTTTTCCTCGAAGGCACTGCCCCGGTCGTCCCAGCCTAGTGACTCAGTTTCCTGAACTGTGCGGTTATTATTTGCCGCGTATTCTTTTAGAGTGCAAGACATAATTACAGCTACGTGAGGCAATTCTCAACAATGCAGGGGTCTCTGCAGCCACCTATGCCATTGCGTAGCAACAGTTTGAGACAAGGCGACTGGCGAGTAACGTGAATGTCTCCATCCCCAGACAGCAAAATCTTGAGAAAACCGTCAAATCCAGTAATAATACGCAGCTACGACACCAGTCAGAAGGTAATCCGTCAACATACATACATCTCAGGACCGCAAATCCGCGGCACCCAAAGCACAAGCGTCATATTGGCTGCATCTTTCTGCGGACGCTTGACATAAATTTCAGAGGTATGTAAACAAACATGTAGATCTTCGACATTGCAGTTGTATTAAGGGTACCTTGATTTTGCTAACTGATAATCCAGATCATTTATCAATGCTTGTCTTATGCAATTTTTTGTAGAACAAGCGTGGATTTTATGTTCTTGTAATTACAAAAAATTCGGAATACTAAAAGTTATCCCTTCTCCTACGAATTTTCTGTGCCGTGTGATCTCTTTATCCGTTCGTACCGACATTGTTCGGCAAGTCGAGCGTGTCATTTTGGTGTCTTGAAACACGTCTTTCATGGACATATTATACATTTTTGTAAGAATTTCTATCGATTGTAGACGAGTTTCAAACACCAAGCTGTATCTTTGTCAGAAATCTAACTTGCTTTTTTAACCATAGGTGTATTAAAAACGGAAAGACATGCGATTTGAAACTGTTGTTTTCAGTTTTTAAAAAAGCTGAAATGATGAAAATTTATATTTTAAAAGCGTGTAATACATGAAAGAAATTTTTTTTTCAATATCGGATCCCTTGTAAACGTAATCAAAACAACACTAAATAAAACTTGAAAATGTATTAAATCGGAGAAAACACAATCCATTTTCAAAGTAGATGTAAGGTTGGTTGGTTGGTTGTTTCGGGGAAGGAGACCAGACAGCGAGGTCATCGGTCTCATCGGATTAGGGAAGGACGGGGAAGGAAGTCGGCCGTGCCCTTTGAAAGGAACCATCCCGGCATTTGCCTGGAGCGATTTAGGGAAATCACGGAAAACCTAAATCAGGATGGCCGGACGCGGGATTGAACCGTCGTCCTCCTGGATGCTAGTCCAGTTTGTAACCACTGCGCCTCCTCGCTCGGTAAAGTAGATGTAACATAATATCTTTCAGAAAGCTATAGATTTTTCTCTGTGCTTACTTCGCTGAACCCAAGAGCTCTGATACAGGATGTTCTTGCATACTTTCTTTCTGTCAGTCTGGCTTTCGGCTGTTTAAGAAAAATACTAACCCACTTTCTCCAAGTAATTTCGTCTTTGAAAATGTGTTACATGTTATTTCTCTCTGCCAACTGTATGGCCATTCTTCATAAGTCATTACGAGAAAGCCCAAAGAAAAATACTTCCATAGCAAGACAATACTAAAGCAGTTCTTCTTCAAGATATTTACTCAGAATTGTAGGTATACCTATTTTCGCGGCTTCCTGAGATGTAGGGCTACCATATTACATACTTGGTAATCTCATAAGTATTGCTTTTGGAAAATAAAACTGTTCACTGGGTTTCTTCTAACCCATCTTTTTTTTAACTTCATCAGTAACTTCAGTCATTTTAGACGGACTTCACATTCTCCGTTATCCTCTTGGAATCTACAAGAGAATAAGAGTGTATACTAATAGAGGCAGATTTTAAACGTGAGACCCTAACGGGTACTGATGAAGAAACTGAAGGAAGAACAGTTTACGTGACTATGACCTGCATTTCGTTTACCCAATAAAGTTCTAACCGACCATCTAAACGAAACGGTTTGGTCATAAACATTACCCTTAAATCTAACTACTCAAGAACATACATAGATTGAAAGGCTTACCTGCCAAGATATACGAGAAACAAAGAAAAATATAGCACAATGTAGACTTTACTTTACTTTTTCGTGTCCGGAAACTACAATTTGTTTGCCCAATATTGGGCAATGTCCAATGCTTCTTCTTTAGTCAGCCATAGATCGTCGAGGGTGCATCTGTGCGGGCAGGCTGGGCATTGTAGGAGATGTTCCATGTCCTGTCGAGTGTCGCAGTCGCATTTGTCGTCATTTTCGTCCAACAAACCCCATTTGATCAGATTAGATTTCACAGGAGCCACCCCAGTTCTGATGCGGTTAAGCATTCTCCAGGTTTTCCAGTCACCAGAAACGCCGCTTGGTGGGTCCTCTCTTAGTGGATAGTAGATGGGAGGCTCATCTAAGGCGCAACTTAGGAAACGGCGTCTGGGTTTGAGTCTGCTGGGGCCACATTCTAGGCCAAATATTGAGTGACGAGCATCATAGGTTTGTTTTAGCTTCTCGGTATGTTCAAGGGCTTTCCTACGTGAGTCAGGGTTTGTGAAACCTGCGGCCCTGTAAAGATTTTCTATGGGGGTAGGTTTCATGCAGCCTGTCACTATCCTGCATGTTTCATTCAAGCTAATATCTACCTTTTTTGCGTGGGCGGATCTGCAGGCATATTCTGCAGTTGAGAAGCACAAAGCTTGGGCTGAAGTTCTGACCACGGTAGGTTTGGCACCCCATTTGCTGTTGGACAGCTTTCTTATTAGGGAATTTCGTGCTTCTACTTTTTTGCGTGTTTTTTCGCAATGATATTTGTATGTCAATGTTCTGTCCAGCACGACGCCAAGGTAGGTGGGAGTATCTGTGTGTTCTAGTAATGTCCCTCCCAGGTAACATTGAGCCTGTACTTTGCCTGCCTCGAGTTCAGATGGAATGCACTCACTTGAGTTTTGGAGGGATTGGGTTTTAGAGAATTCTTTTTGTAGTAGGTTGACATTATAGAAAGGGCGGTTTCTAGTTTCTCCTCGATGGCTTCAAACCTGTTGTCTTGAACTGTTATTGCCAGGTCGTCTGCATATACACAATGTAGAAACTTTATTCACTGTCAGAAAATGTAATGGCTAACTGGTAAGTAATACGTGAAGCACGTTACTTGAGCACTCTGCTACGGAGTTGTTTAGGCGCACACTAGAACTTACAGCCTGTCCCATTAGAGTTTAGGAGAATGTAGAACGAAGAGACCAGCGGGCCAGCTAAAGGGTCGAGGGGCGGAAGTCCAGTTTAGGGCACTTTCCTCTGTTAATCACTCACTCTGAGAAGACTCTCGGAGCAATGGCTGATGGGAGTAGATGTTTCGATAGAAGTTTACAGACCTTGTATGACTTTGTACAGAATTTCAATAGTTTCCGGTCGCTACCAATGTCAGCTTTCAGTATTGTGATATTGTGTGCGAAGAGTGATTTCATTGAACGTATCAATAAAGTTAAACCAATAACTCAACTACATGTAACATTTCTGTGATCTTTTTCGCGTGCTACGTTTTCTTTCTTTTACGAGTACATGGACGAAATGAATATAGTATCGTTCTCTTGCTAAAGTTGACTAAATCACTCGCTTATCTTTATATCAGAATGATTTCCAAAACAATTTTTATTATTTTAGTACAGAGAAAAGCTTCGTTTCACCGAATGATTTCACTAATTTTACGTCACTGTGCGCTTCACGCCATATATACCAGCAGTAAACACTTGCACTCGTTCGTATCTCGTTTTGAAAGAATCGTCATATAAGATCTTTGTTCAAATGGGAACAGCCCGATTCTGCCGCGTGGCACTGCTTAAATTGTTCCAGCCTCGTACACCTGGAGATGTCTGGTATTTTCTCCAGCGATGACGCTAGATCTAGAAGGAGCACGCATCGCCGATACAGGATAAGCAAATTGTAACGCCATCTGTGAGACGACCTTGTCAACATAAACTTGTTGACATAAATCAGATTGGTTCAAGTGGTTCTGAGCACTATGGGACTTAACTGCTGAGGTCATCAGTCCCCTAGAACTTAGAACTACTTAAACCTAACTAACCTAAGGACATCACACACATCCATGCCCACGGCAGGATTCGAACCTACAACCTTAGCGGTCGCGCGTTTCCAGACTGTAGCGTCTAGAACCGCTCGGCCGGCCATAAATCAAATTAACTGAGGCTAAATTTGTATGTTGCGCTAACAGGTGGCATTACTTCAGCGCTTGATCCAAGCTCGTAACAGTATTTTGCAAAATCGAGTCAAAATTTGGTCTTTTCGGGAGGTCGGGACAAGGAGATCCATAACAGTGACAGTCCCGATATGTGGGGGTGGGTGGCAACCCTAACCGCTATGCAGAGCCTATTATTCCGCGGAGCTTCAGCAACATATTCGTTGACAGAATGGTCATTCAAACTTGGAAAGAGAAAGCCCTGAAAATTCCAGGTTTAAGGAGGAAGATGATGTCAAGAA
Source organism: Schistocerca nitens (assembly GCF_023898315.1). NCBI lineage: Eukaryota > Metazoa > Arthropoda > Insecta > Orthoptera > Acrididae > Schistocerca > Schistocerca nitens. Next base: position 313,769,577 of record NC_064619.1, on the reverse strand, counting down.
GCTGCTGATAAATGTGAGGGGGTGGGTGGGCGCAGCATACCACATCATTGACTTTTCATTACTCTCATCTGACCTATACACCAGCTATAAGCAGTAATTTAACAGCAGATTTTAGACATCGATAATTTATGATAAAAAACATTCATGTAGGCCTAATTAATACCCTTTAAAATATTAAATATATTAAAATTTGCGATTTATAAAACTCAATAAAATTTAATATCAATGCTAGGCTAAAAACGCACATTTCTCTGAGATTTTATGAAATACCTGAAATTCCCTGAAACTTCCCTGCTTTTTCTAAAATGCAATTCCCCGAGAATTCCATATTTTCCTGAAGAATCGGCATCGTGGTTGACCCTTCTAGGAATCTACACTCTCAGAACTTTGACTCTGAAGCACACCGTGATGCGGCACGCCTCCCTTGTAGTGTCTGCCACTGGAGTTGGCTCAGATCTCCCTGAAACTTTCGTGCTTACCATTAAAATTGTGAAGAAACGTGATGCTCTTCTTTGGGTCTTCTCTGTTTTTTCGGTCCTATCAGGTAGCGATAGCAGACTGACGAACAGTATTCAAATACTGGTCAGAGAGGGTGGACATTTCCTGTGCAGACTTCCAGTTAGTCTGTCTGGAAACTATTTTTCCTGCGATTAATTTTATGTGGTCGTTCCACTTGTAAACTACTCCATGCGCATACTCCTAGATATTTATGCACGTGACTGCTTCCAGTGTTTGTTCTGCGATTGCTTGATCATACAATAACAGGACTTCTGCATATTTAGGGGCAACATGTTACATTCGTTTACGTTTAGGGTCAGTTGCCAATCCCTGCACCAAGCGTCTTATTTCTGCAGGTCTTTCCCCGTTTCGCTGCAACTGTCTAGTATTACAGCTACTCTGTATACAACAGCATCATCCACGAAAAGCTAACATTACCACCGCAAACACCTCCCAAACCACAACAAACACAGAATAACCAATTCCACAGACCGAAAGTGAGGAGAGGGGCTGGTGGAACTGGTTAATACAAACCACTGAGAAATGCACGGAAGTTTGATTTTCAACACATACTTATGTTTTTCTTTAATGGAAACCTGTTGTTATTTTTAGCACAACTGAAAATAGAAACAAATACTTAATCGATGCCTTTCGTAATATTGTAAAATGTTAAGTACATCCGGAGTAATTTGTAACGTAAAGTTAACGTTTGAAACCTCAGATGTTCAGTCGCGTGTTGTAAAAAACACGATCTGTAGGGCTATGTTTACGAAGACTACGATGTTTACGAGTTTGGCTGTTTCAGTGTCTGTATGTAGCGCTTGCTGAATTAGTCTTTGTACTCAGAATAACTCTAGTACACTGTATTATCAGACTCTGTGATAGTGTACTGCACACAAGAACAGAAGTACGCACAGTAGGAACGTGAGAAAGTCGCAAGTACAACAGTGTGTACAGTGTCATAAGAACTGTGAAAATGGTTTATTCTAACTCTGAAAAGGCAGAGATGATACTCATCTATGGCGAGCGTAGACAAAATGCAGCTGCAGCCTGCAAGTTATATGCAGATAGGTACCCGGACAGAGATCATCCAACGCACCGTACATTTAGAAACATCTACAAACAATTGTATGCAACAGGTATGGTCGTAACACGCAAATTGGTCAGTAAAACACCCATCACAGGAGAAGCAGGTGCAGTTGGTGTGTTAGCTGCTGTTGCTCTGAAGCCACACATGAGTTCACGTGACATCGCTAGGGACAGTGCAATGAGTCAGAGTAGTGTAATGCGCATACTTCATCGTCACAAATTTCACCCCTATCATGTGTCGCTGGATCAGCAATTACATGGAGATGACTTTAATAATCGAGTGAATTTCTGTCACTGGGCATTAACAGAGAATGCGTTGCAGTTCTGCCTGTTTAGCGATGAAGCAGATATCACAAAACCTCGTGGCAATGAATTTACGAATCATGCATCACTGGTCCGTGGACAATCCTCGCTGGCTTTGACAGGTAGAGTGACAGCGACCGTGGAATGTAAATGTATGGTGCGGAGTAATTGGCAACCATCTCATTGGTCCTTACTCCATTGAAGGCACCCAAACAGCTGTAAAATATATCTAGTTTCTACAAAATGATCTGCCAACATTGCTAGAAAATGTCCTGCTGGAAATGCGTAGACGTGTGTGATATCAACATGATGATGCTCCTGCACATTCTTCAATAAACACTAGGCTGACCCTTGACAGAATGTTCGACGGGCGTTTCATGATGATGATGATGATGATGATGATGATGATGATGTTTGGTTAGTGGGGCTCTCAACTGCGCGGTTATCAGCGCCCATACAAATTCCCAACCTCTGCTCAGTCCAATCTCGCCACTTTCGTGAATGATGATGAAATGATGAGGAAAACACAAACACCCAGTCATCTCGAGGGAGGTGAAGGGCGTTTCATAGGACGTGGCGGACGCTTAATTTGGCCAGCCCGTTCTCCTGATCTTACACCTTCAGACTTCTTTCTGTGGGGTACATTAAAGGAGAACGTGCACCGTGATGCCGGCCGGAGTGGCCGTGCGATTCTAGGCGCTACAGTCTGGAGCCGAGCGACCGCTACGGTCGCAGGTTCGAATCCTGCCTTGGGCATGGGTGCGTGTGATGTCCTTAGGTTAGTTAGGTTTAATTAGTTCTAAGTTCTAGGCGACTTATGACCTCAGAAGTTAAGTTGCATAGTGCTCAGAGCCATTTGAACAATTTTTGTGTACCGTGATGTGCCTATAACCCCAGAGGATATGAAACATTGTATTGAGGCAGCCTGTGGCAACATTACACCAGATGTACTGCGTCGTGTAAGACATTCATTACGCGGTAGATTGAAAATGTGTGCAGCAAATGATGGGCACCACTTTGAACATATATTAGCCTGAAATGTCAGGACACACTGTTTTACATTCTGTAATTGAAAAAAAAAAGCAAATTTGTAAGTTTAACTACATTCTCATGCTAATGTACATTTTCTTCTAACAAATCTATGCCGTACAGTATTCTTCAGAGAAAAAGGCTAGTAAAATTGTTAGTATTTGGACATAACTCGCTGTTCATGTCTCTTCTGTACCTACGTTACATCGCTGTTCTTTCTGTATCGCTGATTAATTCGGTTCTCTCCGATACACAACTGCACTGCTGAAGAGTCACTCAAGCGTCAGCTTTACGTTACAAATTACTCTGGACGTAATTAACATTTTACAATGCAAGAAACGGCATAGCTTAAGTATTTTTTCTATTTTCAGTTGTGCTAAAAATAATAATAGGTTACCGTAAAAAAACATAAGTATGTGTTGAAAATCATACTTCCTCACTTTCGGTCTGCGGAGTTGGTTATTCAGTGTTTGTTGTGGTTTGTGAGGTGTTTCCAGTGGTAATGTTAGGTGACTCATCATATATATATATATATATATATATATATATATATATATATATATATATATATATATAATGGTTCTATAACACTTCCCTTTTGCCTGAAGTTACTTTTATGTCCTAAGATTTCTCGCCGTTGAGAATGACAAGCCGTGTTCTGTTTGTTAGAAACAAACAGATGACAAAATGTACAGATGACAGAATATACAGAGATATATGCTTTCCTGGAGATAGCAGACAGCGATATGAGAAACAGCATATTCTATATGTATGTATTTCGTTAAAACGTTCTGAAAATAATAACCACTATTCCAAAATTACGTAATTCTGTGTATCACATTACTTGCTGTTCGACAGAAAAATAAAGGAAATCGACTGATTACTGTGGAACATCAGGGATGAAATATGTAGAGGTGGAAAAAGAAAAAGTATTTTTAGTTGAAACAGGACGCATTTCAAAACATATTTACTGTTCAAGGAAAATGGACAGAAAATAAGCTTTATAAAAGTAAGATCAATTTATTAACAAAGAATATAAAGTTCGTGTACGATTATTGTTATTATTTTGTGATTAAACCCGTCAATAACGCTTAATAAATATATTTATTACTTCGATTTGGATACTACAATGATCAGATCCAAACTTAGAATTTTTAAAACAAGTGTCAGTGTCAATGTCAATAAATCCTTTGTCTAATCTGATTTTATTGATACTGACATTGAATCTTGTTTTGTAAGTTCTGCGTATTGCTGTGATAAGGGCCGTAGCCGAAACAACGCAATAAACAAAGAATTATATTAAGCTATCTCTACAGTTTTATTACCAAAAGAAAGAAACATTAATTATAAGTGAATTACGTTTCTTCTTTGCCTTGCTCTTATCCCGAACCTTTGGGGGTCTGCATGTAAATGTGGATTTGGCAATATTAGTGATAGAAGGTGGTCAGATGCTCTACCTGTCGTCGCCCCCTTCCTCCCTATTCCCCAATGGAATTTGTTGAATTTGTTGTGTATTCCATTGGTCGGCACTTAGTGTTATCCTATGTAGACGTGTATAACGTGTAACACAGAAAATGCAAATGGAATGCCTCCTGAACCGTTCAAAATTTATCGCCGTTTATTCTAATCCTGAATCTGTAAGCTTTATTGCAGAAACTATATTTATATGTAACTGATGTAATAGGGTATTTATTTGTGAGTATACAGGGTGGTCCATTGATCGCGACCGGCCCAAATATCTCACGAAATAAGCGTCAAACGAAAAAACTACAAAGAATGAAACTTGTCTAGCTTGAAGGGGGAAACCAGATGGCGCTATGATTGGCCCGCTAGATGCCGCTGCCATAGGTCAAACGGATATCAACTGCGTTTTTTTTTTTTTTTCTAACAGGAACCCCCATTTTTATTACGTATTCGAGTAGTACTTAAAGAAATATGAATGTTTTAGTTGGACCACGTTTTTCGCTTTGTGATAGATGGCGTTGTAATAGTCACAATCATATGGCTCACAATTTTAGACGAACAGTTGGTAACAGGTAGGTTTTCTAATTAAAATACAGTACGTAGGTACGTTTGAACATTTTATTTCTGTTGTTCCAATGTGATACATGTACCTTTGTGAACTTATCATTTCTGAGAACGCATGCTGTTACAGTGTGATTACCTGTAAATACCACATTAATGCAAAAAATGCTCAAAATGATGTCCGTCAACCTCAATGCATTTGGCAATACGGGTAAGGACATTCCTCTCAACAGCGAGTACTTCGCCTTCCGTAATGTTCGCACATGCATTGACAATGCGCTGACGCATGTTATCAGGCGTTGTCGGTGGATCACGATAGCAAATATCCTTCAACTTTCCCCACAGAAAGAAATCCGGGGACGTCAGATCCGGTGAACGTGCGGACCATGGTATGGTGCGTCGACGACCAATCCACCTGTCATGAAATATGCTATTCAATACCGCTTCAACCGCACGCGAGCTATTTGCCGGACGTTCATCATGTTGGAAGAACATCGCCATTCTGTAATGCAGCAAAACATCTTGTAGTAACATCGGCAGAACATTACGTAGGAAATCAGCATACATTGCACCATTTAGATTGACATCCATAAAATGGGGGCCACTTATCCTTTCTCCCATTATGCCGGTTTACGTTACCGCTGTTGGTGAATGACGCTTCTTGACTAAATAGAACACGTGCAAAAAATCTGTCATCGTCCCATAATTTCTCTTGTGCCCAGTGGCAGAACTGTACACGACGTTCAAAGTCGTCGCCATGCAATTCCTAGTGCATAGAAATATGGTACGGGTGCATCGATGTTGATGTAACATTCTCAATACCGACGTGCCGATCTCGTGCAATTTGTCTGCTACTGATGTGCAAATCAGCCGCGACAGCAGCTAAAACACCTACTTGGGCATCATAATTTATTGCAAGTCGTGACTGAAGTTTCACATGTGGCTGAACACTTCCTGTTTCCTTAAATTACGTAACTATCCGCGCGAACGGTCCGGACACTTGAATGATGTCGTCCAGATGACCGGGCAGCATACATAGCACACGCCCGTTGGGCATTTTGATCACAATAACCATACATCAACACGATATCGACCTTTTCCGGAGTTGGTAAACGGTCCATTTTAACACGGGTAAACCGAGCGAGGTGGCGCAGTGGTTAGACACTGGACTAGCATTCGGGAGGACGACGGTTCTATCCCGCGTCCGGCCATCCTGCTTTAGGTTTTCCGTGATTTCCCTAAATCGCTCCAGGCAAATTCCGGGATGGTTCCTTTCAAAGGGCACGGCCGACTTCCTTCCCCATCCTTCCCTAATCCGATGAGACCGATGACCTCGCTGTCTGGTCTCCTTCCCCAAACCAACCAACCAACCAACACGGGTAATGTATCAGGAAGCAAATACCGTCCGCACTGGCGGAATGTTACGTGATACCACGTACTTATACGTTTATGACTATTACAGCGCCATCTATCACAAAGCGAAAAAAGTGGTCCAACTAAAAGATTCATATTTCTTTACGTACTACACGAATATGTAATAAAAATGGGGGTTCCTTATTGTCCGCCCCATTAACTGAACGGTCAGTGCGTTGGACTGCCACGCACGGGGGACCCGGGTTCGATTCCTGACTGGGTTGGAAGATTTTCTCCGCTCAGGGAGTGGGTGTTGTGCTCATCATCATTTCATCCCCGTTCTCGACGCGCAAGTCGCCCAAGATGGCGTCGCACTCAATGAGACTTGCACTTAGCGGCCGAACTTCCCGCCTGGGAACTCCCGGCCACTGACGCCAAACGCTCATTTCCATTTGCATTAACAAGCAGAGTCGCTCTCCTTTCCATGAAATCATCAAGTGTCGTAAAAATATGAAAATTGATTTACTACTTACTGCCAGTTTTGTTTGTTGGCTAATGAGCAGTTTCAATCTAAATTTTTCTGCATCAGTAACTGTTCATTCTTTTATGGCATAGCACAGGCTTAACAAATTTGGAACTTTGAGTATTAACTTCACTCACTTCAGGTAAAGTAAAATATCACTGCAGAACTACTAACTAAAGATACAGCACAAATTAGGAGTGTGCAGTTTCATTTACTGTATTTAGCTTAGCGGGTGACTTCTGATGGCTTGGTATGTACGTTATTCTTATGTTAGAAGTAAATTGCTTGCTTTTTGCCAAATTTTGTATTACACTATACCGAGGTTACTGAAAGTCATTTTTACGCAATAAAAATTTAGTTACATTTATTTAACCAGAAACTTCATTTAGCTTTATTATTTCAGAAAGTAACTGCAAACTCAGGCTTCCTGATTCATTTATTTTCTCGTGAACTGTTGTTTTGTGGAAAAGCACGACAGCCTTCTGCTGCCACGCCAGTGATTATTTGCTTAATTTTATTTGCCCTTACTTTTATTAACATTCTGGAGATTCATTTCCGTAATGGGCTCATGACCGCTTAGTCATAATTTTTTACTAATCAGCATTTTTCACATTATCAGTATTTTTTGTATTAAAAGTCTTACGTGGAACACTCTTCCCCCCCCCCCTCCACCCCCTCCACCTCTGTGTAGTCCGTGAGTGATTGCACTGTATTCTACCCAATTCAAAATTATAATCTGTATTTAGATTAGGTTTAGAATGGATTCTTCCTTCAGAACGGATTGTTGTACACTTTCCTTCTACTAACCTGTATTATTTTCCTTCGGTAGCGATAGCCTTATTCACTGTAAAATTTAGTTGGGCATGTGCGATCACAGTCAGTCATATAGCAATCCAGTAGGTCGATTAGGAAGGGGGAATTCACTTAGTCGGATGTGAGAAACCGCTTAAAAAACACGTCCCGGCTTGTCGGCACACCGGCCCTCCCCTAAATCCACTGCCCGGATTCGATCCTTAGCCGGGGTTCCTCCCTGAATCGCGGAAGTGCCGTGCTTATGCGCACTTTTATTCATGACGTCCAACTCCTACCAACGATTCAGTACCTCCAGCACGTTGTATGAATGGGTCGTGTCTGTTCTTACAGATATGTCCGTTAGAACAGGCACCCCGCATTCATACTCGTACAATAGATTCGCCTCTACGGGGAATGAAAACGCTACCTTCAGGGCGGATGCACAATTACGTTCGAACTCCAGCGGGAATCTAAAAGTAGCGAACGTGGAGGACATGGGCGAGGACTGCGAATAAGTGGCGCTAGGTGGGAGAGTGAGTTAGCCAAGTAGCATGCGAGATACTCTGCGCTTTTACGATCAACTCTGTGTCCGTGTGACGCAGTGGTTAACACAGCTGCCTAGTAAGCGGGACATCACGGGTTTGACTACCGGTCCGGCACACATTTTCAGTGGTCGCCGCTGATTACGCCTAATGTCCAGATGCAGCTGATATCATTAGTTCCTTCCCTTTCCTTCCTCCTTCCTCCACCACGAATTTACGTAATATACAGCACTTTATGACGTGCAAGAGATCCCAATCTAACAAGCTTCTGCCTCCACTGTAGACAGTGTACAACTGGTACCAGGCCGTCATATGACCCTCCACTGCTGACGTAAATCATGCAAATGAAGTGACAAATATGTGCATGTCGGTTTCATGGAATCTGCGCACTAAGATGGGTCGCCGTAGACACAGAATCGCAGGAAAGAGCTGTCGTATTGGGAAATGCTCATGATGAACGATGCTGCTCGATCTGTTGATGCATCAACGCGTACTGCCCAACGTGTTTACGAGAAATGGAGTACCAGTCGCAGGCATGCACGAGAGATGTTCCGTAAATAAGGCAACACTTTTTTTCTTCGAGCAGTTTTGGTTGAAAAACAAGTTTGTTTGTGTTGCCATCCTCCGCACAAAGCATATAAATACTTGTTTTGTAAATAAAACTGCCTTTTCCTGCCGCTAGTTACTTTATTTCTCCCATACGCGTTTCGCCTTCCTCTATTCTAATGCATCATCAGTGGGATCTATAACGATACAGTTTTGTTAGTTTTAGATTACTAAACAGTTCACTTCCCAATTCTTTTTTGTAAAAAAGTAATTACTTACGATTTGCTGATCTGCGTTTCCTCACATCTGTTTAATAATCTAAATCTGTTTAATAATCTATAACTAACAAAACTGTATCGTTATATATCCCACTGATGATGCCTTAGAACAGAAGAAGGCGAAACGCGTATGGGATAAATAAAGTAACTAGCAGCAGGAAAAGGCAGTTTTATTTACAAAACAAGTATTTATATACCTGATGCGGAGGATGGCCACACAAACAAACTCGTTATTCACGCCATGCCAGGCATTTCCAGGTGACCTGTACCAGAAATTCAGAAGACTTCATCTGAACATCCATGAAACCACACAACACATAAAATTCAACAACATATGCAAATGTAACGATCTTGTACCTAAATATATCAATGTAAAGATTAAAAACAGTTCACCGAGCGCCCAAAAAGCAATGAATGCTGCTCGGAAAATATGGTTAAAATACGAGATCAAATCCCTATACTCTAAAAAACAAGAGTTAAATTATGAGTTGTATAAGACACATTTACAACTCGCAGACACCATAAACAATATGACAGTTTTCTCCCATATGGTCAACAAGGTTGAAAAGCACACAAAAACTGCTGTACAAAGAATGGAAAGAGTTCATAGAAGGAAGATCAACCAACTGAAAAATCTCCAGTCACAACATGATACCTTTACACACAGCCAAGAGAAACACACATTCAAATTCTACCCAAGATTAGTGAACCTTACGGACACACAGTTAAACAGTAAAGAAAGACAGCTATTGGAGAAAGGATTAAAATACAATGTAAATTCAGAAATAGATGAAGATTACTTAGAAAATCTAAATATAGAAGCAGAAAATGTTATGACAAGGGAAGATAGGAATGAAACTAGCATCGTCAACATTGGATTAACTAAATAGAAGTTAGTCTCGAACATATACTTTATTAGGTTGGCAACAAATGGGTAAACATACCAAAGAAGATGAAACACGTAATGGAATATCAATATTTACGTTGTGATAAACAGTGTACGATGAAATAGTTGTTCGTCGCCACAAAAATGCCAACCAACTACTTCTCCATGACAGCGCAAGGCCTCACACAACTCTGCGCCCCACAGAGGAGCTCACAGAACTTCTCTGGATTTTTCTTCCTCATCCACCCTTCAGTCCAGATCTCCCACCTTCCGACTTACACCTGTTTGGCCAAATGAAAGACGCCCTCCCCAGGACGTGGATGTTGGGGAGGTTATGGATGCAAAAAGACGTTGCTTCGAAGTTGGCCAGTAGAATGGTACTATGGGGACAAGCAGGCCTTCCCAGTGAGGTGGCGTAAGGCCGTTGCATTGAACGGAGATTATGTCAAAAAATAGGGTTTTGTACCAAAAAGAGAGGGCAATAATGTGGTATATTGGAATTCTGAATAAAATCAAACAACTTTCAGAAAATAATGTGTTGCTTTACTTACCGAACGGAACCCGTACGTAGTGTGAGCCCAATGAAGCGTAATAGGCGCTGTAATATTTTCATTATACACGTACAATTTAGCAGACAGGATCATCAGCACTGTATGAATGTGTGCTCACGATGCTGTTGTGTGCGGGAAAGTACGGTCGTTTGCCTTCGTAAGAAATATCAGAAAGACTTGAGTAAAACGTTCACTTGCTGTAAGAAATAGCAGCTCTCTTTAAATGTGGTTCATTGTAGGGTAAATCCTATAGGTGAGAAAAACAACTCCGTAGTATCTGAATACAGTATTGGTGCGACTATCTTGAGCATGTCACATCATATAAGTACTTAATGGTAATAGCATAAAGCGATATGAAATTGAACCATCACGTAAAGACAGTAACAGGGAAGGCGAATAGAAGAGAGATTTGTCAGAAAAGGTTATAGAAAAATGTAGTACATTTGTAAAGGAAATAACATACGAAAGGCTAGTTGGACCAGTTCCAGATTATTGATCCAGTGTTTGTAGTCCTTACGAAGAAGGCATGCTGAATCCAGAAACGCGCTGCAAGGATCGTAACAGGTCGGTATACCACATACAGAAGTGTAACAGAAATGCTCAAGGAACTGAAAAGGATAACTTGGAAGGAGGACTACGTAACTTTCGCAAAACCGTCTTGCTTAAATATCAAGATCCTGTGTTCGAAGAAGACTGTGGGACCATTATAACTCTGCCAATGCATATCTCGCGTAGAGATGGCGAGAATAATGTAAAAGAGATTTAGGAGTGAGTTCTGCGTGTTATCATTAACAAATCATGCAGCGAATTGCCTCATTTTTAAATTTGTAGCCAATATGGTTACAGTTTAACTGGTGGATATAGCCCCTGACTTACTTGAATTTCAGTAGGTAAAGTGAAACTCTAACAAGAAATTGTGAGAATTGAACCTGCAGTTGCTTTGAGTTTGGGGAGGGTTCCCCTAGTTTGAAATCTATGTGCTGGACAATATTGCAGCAGCCTCCTGTCGCATAGTTTTGCCTGTGAGAGATGTTTGTGTGAGGACTTCAGTGCTCGGAGATGGTGGAGTGAAGTCTTCGTGTGGGGACGCAATTCAGATTAGTTGATATTCTTAGTTTCTCGGTGGTATACAGCCGCATAGCTAAAAGTCGTAAATTCTAGAAGTCAATGTGGTTTATAGATGTTTTGTGGAGCAACTTATATTGTGAACCGTAAAGTTTTCGTCAGGTATCGCGACAGAAAGGTGAATGCCTTGCACTGAATTCAAAAATCTCATTTCTGGAACGAAATGACAAACAGATTGCTAATGAGGTCGACTCACCCTGGGAGGAAATAACTGCTTACTACGATCATACAGTGAAATCAAATATCAAAAGGTTATAACATTAAGGGATTGGTAAGCGAATGGAACAGATTAATTAGAGAACTAAAACGTGAAATGTTTGCTATTACTAGGGTTGAATCAAATGTAATGCCTCCACCTTCGTAACTCTTCAACAGTTGGCAGCATTGTTATGCGGCAGGTACTGGTTTGTTGCGTCGCCTCTTCTCTACAGCTCCAGTTGTCGGGAAGCCTTAGTATAGAACGGTTGTGTTGTTACAGTGTAAAGTATGGAACCCTGCGTAGGCGGTCGGTCAATGTGATTTAAGCAACGTGCACTCATTGAATTCTTGACAACAGAAGGTGTCACCCCAGAGGAGATTCATCAGAGAATGAAAGCAGTTCATGGTGATTGTGTTGATGTGAGTACTGTGCGTCGCTGAACGAGTGAGTTTAAAGATGTTGAGGAGGGAACATCTGACCTGCGTGACAAACAGAGTTGGACATCCTGTGGCAGCAACCACAGAGCTTGAAAGCAAAATGTTGACAGACTGATTCAGGACGGTCGTCGTATCACTAAGAGAGAAATTACAAGCACAATAGGCATTTCACAAGAACGTGTGGATCACATTATTGCTTTGCTTGGCTGTCGGAAGATCTGCACACGATGTGTAACCCGGATGCTGACTCCTGAAATGAAAGCGCATAGACCTGAAATTTGGCAGGAACTCCTCTCGCGTTACGAGAATGAAGGTGGCGCCTTTCTCCATTCAATTGTGACAGGAGACGAAACGTGGGTACACCATTACGATCCGGAGACGAAACGTCAGTCCATGGAATATCGACACAAAGACTCGCCGCAGAAAAAGAAATTCAAGACGCAGCCCTCAGCTGAAAATATCATAGCCACGGTGTTCTGGGACGCAGATGGTGTTACCCATGTTGATTTTCTTGATCGTGGAACAACAATAAATTAAGAGCGTTACATCACAACGCTGAGAACTCTGAAACGACGGCTAACAAGGGTCCGAAAGGAAAAGGGAAATGTTTTCCTGCAGCATGACAATGCCAAACCATACACTTCACATGCCACCACAGCAGAACATCAGAGACTGAATCTCACCACCGTACGGCATCCACCATACAGTCCAGATTTAGTACCGTCTGACTTCCATCTGTTCCCGATAATGAAAGACGATCTGTGGGGACATCATTATGCTTCTGGTGAAGACGGTGGTTGAGACTGTGGTTGGGGATACGGAGTGTCGACTTCTTCCGTGATGGCTTCAGAAAACTTGTTCATTGTTGGCAGAAATGTATCCAATTGGCTGGTGATCACGTGGAAAAGTGAATATTGGTAATTACATATCACATTCTAATTATTATTTCTGCGTTTGATTTATTAAAACATTCCCATTCAAACGCAGTTAACGAAGGTGGAGGCGTTACTTTTTGTTCAACCTTCGTATTACAATAAATTTTACTTAAAATTAGAACTCTCTGGGCCGATTTACCCAATGAGTGATCGCCATTTCGTGACCAAGCCTCCCAAAGCAGGGTGGAGATTTTATGTCTTACGTGGGCTGGAGTGTGACTCGGGAAGTGGCACCTTTCTAACAAATCCACTGTCGAGACTGTTGCCAGAGATGACACAGGTTGTTCCGATGTTTTCCCACATTCCTTGGTTGTTGTGAAGGCAGCCAGAAAAATTTCTTCACAATGGCTGTCTCTGCATGTAGCCTGGACAGGCTTACGTTTGTGTTTCGTGTAGAATCTGCTAGCGTTCATGATGCATAGGCAACCTTCTTACCGTCCAGCAAACATTTTTTTAAGCATGCTGTCTTCTTCCACAATTCCATAGGTTCACACTCCTACCAGTGCGAATACTTGGCGCTTTGTGTCTACCCACCGTCTCGGTTCCTGCAGGGCTCCGTGAATGACTGGCACGTTTTTCGCTTTTTACGGCGGGCCTAAATTGCTGCAGCCACTGAGGACTTAAACACGCCTCCACGTGTGCTTCTTGGCGCTTTTTTGTCTATGGTCCATCTCAGCGTCTTCTGAGGTCCTAGAATTCAAAAAATGGTTCAAATGGCTCTGAGCACTATGGGACTCAACTGCTGTGGTCATAAGTCCCCTAGAACTTAGAACTACTTAAACCTAACTAACCTAAGGACAGCACACAACACCCAGCCATCACGAGGCAGAGAAAGGTCCTAGAATTATTGGCATATTTTTTATCGTCTGGCACGGCCTTCGCAAGATGTCAATTCTTAAGGGAACTGAGGTCAATTGCCAGCCAATCACCCACATCGTTGCAGAATGTCCACACATCGGCATACCGGGCGGTTGCTGTGTGATGTCCGACTTTCCTCTTGTATTGTCCCAATGGCACTGTGAGATAGAGGTATTATGGCTTAAGGAAATGAAATTTATTCGTCATTTAATGGGATGTTGGTGAAACAACATGTGCGCTGGCGGGCAGACTGTGTTGCTTTGTCAACAGTTTCAGCCGCAAAGAGGGATTATGTGAATGATATTTTCACTCTGCAGCGGAGTGTGTGCTGATATGAAACTTCCTGGCAGACTAAAACTGAAGTTTCATATCAGCGCACACTCCGCTGCAGAGTGAAAATCTCATTCTGGAAACATGCCCCCCAGGCTCTGGCTAAGCCATGTCTCCGCAATATCCTTTCTTTCAGGAGTGCTAGTTCTGCAAGGTTCGCAGGAGATCTTCTGTAAAGTTTGGAAAGTAGGAGACGAGGTACTGGCAGAAGTAAAGCAGTGAGGACGGGGCGTGAGTCATGCTTGTGTTTCTCAGTTGGTAGAGCACTTGCCCGCGAAAGGCAAAGGTTCCGAGTTCGAGTCTCGGTCCGGCACACAGTTTTAATCTGCCAGGTAGTTTCAGGGATTATGTGGTTTAAAAAATTGACATTTCAATGTGTAACTATACAGTGAAATGACAAAAGTCATGGGATACCTCCTAATATCGTGTCGGACCTCATTTTGTCCTGAGATTGACTCAACAAGTCGTTGGAAGTCCCCTGCAGAAATACTTGAGCCTTGCTGCCTCTATAACTGACCATAATTGCGAAAGTGTTTCCGGTGCAGGACGTTGTGCACGAACGGACGTCTCTATTATGTCCAATAAATGTTCGTTGGGGTTCACGTCGGATGACCTGGTGGCCAAATCATTCGCTCGAATTGTCCAGAATGTTCTTCAAACCAGTCGTGATCAATTGCGCGCCGGTGACATGGCGCATTGTCATTCATAAAACTTCCACCGTTGCCCGAGAACATTAAGCCAGTGAATGGCTGAAAATGGTCTCCACGAAGTCGAACATAATAATTTGCAGTCAGTGATCGATTCAGCTGGTCCACAGGACCTACTCCATTCCACATAAACAGAGCCCACACCATTATGGAACCACCGCCGGCTTGGGAGTGCCTTGTTGACAAGTTGGGTTCATGGCTTGATGGGGTCTACACAACAGTCGAACCGTCCATCAGCTCTCACGAACTGAAATCGGTACTCATCTGACAAGGCCACGGTTTTCCAGTTGTGTGGAGTCAAACCGATACCGTCACGATCCCAGGAGAGGCGCAGCAGGGGATGTCGTTCCGTAGCAAAGGGGCTTGCGTCGGTATTCTGCTGCCACAGCCCGTTAACACCAATTTTCGCCGCGGTTCTGCGGATACGTTCGTCGTACGCCCCACTCTGATTTCTGATGTTATTTGACGCAGTGTTGCTTTTCTGCTAGCACTCACAACCCTGCACAAACTCTGCTGCTCTCGGTCGTTAAGTGAAGGCTACCGGACACTGCGTCGTCCGTAGTAAGATGTAATGCCTGAAACGCGGTATTCTTGGTACAATCATGACACTGTACATCCCGGAATACTGAATTCCCTAACGATTTACGAAGTGGAATGTCCCATGCGCCTAGTTCGAACTATCATTCCACGTTCAAAGTCTGTTAATTCCTATCGCGCAGCCATAATCATGTCGGAAATGGTTCAAATGGCTCTGAGCACTATGGGACTCTACATCTGTGGTCATAAGTCCCCTAGAACTTAGAACTACTTAAACCTAACTAACCTAAGGACATCACACACATCCATGCCCGAGGCAGGATTCGAACCTGCGACCGTAGCAGTCCCGCGGTTCCTGACTGAGCGCCTAGAACTGCTAGACCACCGCGGCCGGCCATGTCGGAAATCTTTTCACATGAATCACTTGAGTGAAATCGACAGCTCCATCCATGCACAACCCTTTTATACCTTGTGTACGCAAAACTACCATCTGTATGTGCGCATGTCGCTATCCCACGACTACTGTAACCTCAGTGTAAAGGAGCTTAGTCAGTCACTTTGACTCCATCAAATATCTTCAATTAATGCTGCAGTTATATAGCTCTGCAAATAATGTTTATGAACCTAAATTTAAAGAAAGGATGTGCTCCATCGGTTTACGATCGGCCTCTACATGGTTATATTTGAGATAAAGGCAATATCTGAGATGCGATAGAGAGGTCAAGTTCGAGGTCGAGGGTTGTAAAGTTGCAAATTAATTTTAGTTTACTTGTTTATTAAAAGGTGGTGTGCTGCAAACGAAAGCTTCGCCACGATTTGTTGGAGACTTGTTAAAATATTAGTAAACGAACCCGTGGAATACTAATGTGGAACACTCAATCGACGGCACGGAACAGTGAGCGGCACTCAGCATCGGCAGTAAAACTGTATTTTCCAGAAACAGTTCGCTGAAGATGCCTTTAATATAAAACGCGAAGTGCGTTTGAACCATAAATAAATATTACATTGCAGAAAAAAAAGTTTCGAAAGTATTAAGTTAATATTCACAAGAATCTTATCATGCAGCTAAAAAAATTTTCCACGCCAGGAATCTTCACTATCCTTTCGGCAGATTAAAGTCTGAAGTTTCATCAGCTACGAGGTTACTAGGCAGTACGTAATATTTCTGATTTGAAAATGGCGGAACAGTAATTTGGCCGTATCCTCTTTGTAGTAACCACTCTAGCTTCCGCCTTAAGTCGAGTACAGAAACCACAAAAAGACTAAATCTAGATAGCTGGTGGGCTGTTCGAACAGTGTTCCTCTCGTGAGACCAGTGTTTAACGACTATGTCACCTCTCTCGGTCGCTGTTACTACACTCCTGGAAATCGAAATAAGAGCACCGTGAATTCATTGTCCCAGGAAGGGGAAACTTTATTGACACATTCCTGGGGTCAGATACATCACATGATCACACTGACAGAACCACAGGCACATAGACACAGGCAACAGAGCATGCACAATGTCGGCACTAGTACAGTGTATATCCACCTTTCGCAGCAATGCAGGCTGCTATTCTCCCATGGAGACGATCGTAGAGATGCTGGATGTAGTCCTGTGGAACGGCTTGCCATGCCATTTCCACCTGGCGCCTCAGTTGGACCAGCGTTCGTGCTGGACGTGCAGACCGCGTGAGACGACGCTTCATCCAGTCCCAAACATGCTCAATGGGGCACAGATCCGGAGATCTTGCTGGCCAGGGTAGTTGACTTACACCTTCTAGAGCACGTTGGGTGGCACGGGATACATGCGGACGTGCATTGTCCTGTTGGAACAGCAAGTTCCCTTGCCGGTCTAGGAATGGTAGAACGATGGGTTCGATGACGGTTTGGATGTACCGTGCACTATTCAGTGTCCCCTCGACGATCACCAGTGGTGTACGGCCAGTGTAGGAGATCGCTCCCCACACCATGATGCCGGGTGTTGGCCCTGTGTGCCTCGGTCGTATGCAGTCCTGATTGTGGCGCTCACCTGCACGGCGCCAAACACGCATACGACCATCATTGGCACCAAGGCAGAAGCGACTCTCATCGCTGAAGACGACACGTCTCCATTCGTCCCTCCATTCACGCCTGTCGCGACACCACTGGAGGCGGGCTGCACGATGTTGGGGCGTGAGCGGAAGACGGCCTAACGGTGTGCGGGACCGTAGCCCAGCTTCATGGAGACGGTTGCGAATGGTCCTCGCCGATACCCCAGGAGCAACAGTGTCCCTAATTTGCTGGGAAGTGGCGGTGCGGTCCCCTACGGCACTGCGTAGGATCCTACGGTCTTGGCGTGCATCCGTGCGTCGCTGCGGTCCGGTCCCAGGTCGACGGGCACGTGCACCTTCCGCCGACCACTGGCGACAACATCGATGTACTGTGGAGACCTCACGCCCCACGTGTTGAGCAATTCGGCGGTACGTCCACCCGGCCTCCCGCATACCCACTATACGCCCTCGCTCAAAGTCCGTCAACTGCACAGACGGTTCACGTCCACGCTGTCGCGGCATGCTACCAGTGTTAAAGACTGCGATGGAGCTCCGTATGCCACGGCAAACTGGCTGACACTGACGGCGGCGGTGCACAAATGCTGCGCAGCTAGCGCCATTCGACGGCCAACACCGCGGTTCCTGGTGTGTCCGCTGTGCTGTGCGTGTGATCATTGCTTGTACAGCCCTCTCGCAGTGTCCGGAGCAAGTATGGTGGGTCTGACACACCGGTGTCAATGTGTTCTTTTTTCCATTTCCAGGAGTGTACTTTATTTAAGTTACTGTCGTAATGTTTATGTTCGTGGAGATTATCAATTGTGCCACTGACATAAACTTGAAGGAGACCGAAACGGCAGCCCACTAAGTCACAGTGCTGTCGTAAAGGGAAGGCAGTCGGAGACGGGATGTGTGTGGACTGAACAGGAGCGACCCATCTGCCAATATCCCGCCTTTCCCCGGCTGGGGCCCGTCACGGGCTGCCGCACACGCCATTCTGTGACTGAATTACGAACATTCTGTGACTGAATTACGAACATTCTGTGACTGAATTACGAACATTCTGTGACTGAATTACGTACTCTTCTGAGGGCAGCTGAGACTCTCATGTCAACCCAGGCGTGGGCTTGGGGGGAAGGGTGGAAGGAAACCGTATAGGCTACATATTTATCGCCCTACTGCTAGCGTACATCACACGCTGCTTTCAATCTCTTCAGCACCACATAAATGCTTACTTCCAGCAGAATAGCTAAGGGCAGAGAGCAGAGCTGTAAGCTTTCTTATGAAGATCACTATTTCAGAGCTTGTGCGTGAACTTGGTTACATACATGCTAATCGTCAGCTCTTAATCATACTCGTCCTATATTTTATTGTGGCGGGGACGGCAATATGAGACTTCCTGCTGACATGCAGGGTCCATAGATTCATGTGGTTGTCTCCTTACCGGGACACGTCCATCCGCTTGATACAATCTGAATGAGACTCCCCATATCGATGATATTTCGTTGAATGTTTCGCTCGCTGACGCTTGTTGATAGTCCAGCATTGAAATCTGCAGCAATTTGCGGAAGGGTTGCATTTTGTCACGTTGAACGATTCTCTTCAGTCGTTGTTGATTCCAAACATACAAATATTCCCTTGTTGTTGCTTCCGCTCTTATATTAACTATTCGTCAATACTATAACAGTTACACGACTAATCTATCACTTATGTTGCCGAGTGATTATCAGAATAATATTTCTTTGGTTTATCGTCATATATCAAGTCAACATACCTTTTTATCAAGGCTTACTAATCGTACAGGTATCGCTAGAAAGATTTTCAACCGGATTTTGACACTGCATACCGATTTTGTTCTACTTGTGGAAAATTTTAACTTAGAAGAGAATTAACTGTCATAGGGAAAAGGGTATCATGGATGGACAGCTTCACACCTATATTTTATGAAGCTGAATTATTAAGCACGAATAAGAGACTCCCTTTTCATATCTTATTACGAGAGCTATTCGAGAAGTAAAGTCCGATCGGTCGCGAAATGGAAACTACAGTGAAAATTGAAAATGTTTTATTTGTAACTATTTGATACACTTCCAGCCATTTCTCTACATACTCGCCGCTCCGACTTCGACTTTTCTCGTAGCGTTATACCAACTTTCCAATACCCTCTTCATAGAAGTCGGCCGCCTATGCTTTCTGCCACTTCCAGAACCTGGTCTGCAGTTCGTTGTCTGTGCCAAAATGTTATCTTCGTAGTCAGTGGTTATGTGAGCAGAGATGAACGTCAGAGAGACCGAAGAATGGGCTTTAGAAGAATAACCAAACACTTCCCATCAAAAAAGCAGAGCGACTTCCTCATTGGCTCTGTGGTGTGGCCGAGAATCGCCACGAAGAAGGAAATGTGTGACAGGTACGTTATGTGGGAGTGCATGAAATTAGGCGAAACCACCCAGGGGCAACCATAATTGGCTGGAGAAACAATTTTTCTAGGCATTTTTACGTGTCAGCGTGTGCTCAGAACGAAAAAAAGCGTCGTGACGCGACCGACAGGAATCCTAGTGACTTTGCCCAATACATCTGCGCAAATCTTCTGGGATTTTTCACGCAGTCTCCATTTCGCGAACTATAGCCTATGTAAGACAAGTGTCTGGCGCAGGTGTTGGATCCGTTACTGCTGCTATATTGGCAGGCTATCAAGATTTGAATGAATTTGAACGTGGTGTTACGCGCGGTGCACGAGCGGTGGGACACAGCATCTTTGAGGCTGTCATGAAGTGTGGATTTTCCCGTGCGACCATTTCACAAGTGTTCCGTAAATGCCAGGAATCCGGTAAAACGTCAAATCTCCGACATCGCTGCGACCGGAAAAAGATCCTGCAAGAACGGAATCAACAACGACTGAAGAGAATCGTTCAACATGACAAAATGCAACCCTTCCGCAAATTGCTGCAGATTTCAATGCTGGACTATCAACAAGCGTCAGCGAGCGAAGCATTCAACGAAATATCATCGATATGGGGAGTCTCATTCAGATTGTATCAAGCGGATGGACGTATCCCGGTAAGGAGACAACCACATGAATCTATGGACCCTGCATGTCAGCAGGGAACTGTTCAAGCTGGTTCAGGCTATGTAATGGTGTGGGGCGTGTGCAGTTGGAGTGATATGGGACCCGTGATACGTCTAGAGTCGACTCTGACAGCATTCTGTCTGATCACCTGCATCCATTCATGTCCATTGTGCATTCTGACTGACTTGGACAATTCCAGAAGAACAATGCGACACACTACATGTCCAGAATTGCTACAGAGTTGCTCCAGGAACACTCTTCTGAGTTTAAACACTTCCACTGGCCAAATCATTGAGCATATCTCGGATGCCTTGCAACGTGCTGTTCAGAAGTGATCTCCATTCTTTCGTACTCTTACGGATATATGGGAACCCTGCAGGATACATGCCGTCAATTCTTTCCAGCACTACTTCAGACATTAGTCGAGTCCATGCCATGTGGTGTTCTACATTTACATCTACATCTACCTGATTAGTCTGCTATTCACAATGAAGTGCCTGGCAGAGGGTTCAATGAACCACCTTCAAGCTGTCGCTCTACCGTTCCATGCTCGAACGGCGCGCGGGAAAAGCAAGTAGTTAAATTTTTCTGTGCCAACCCTGATTTCTCTCTTTTTTGGTGATCATCATTTCGCCCTATGTACGTGGGTGCCAACCGAACGGTTTCGCAATCGGAAGAGAACATTGGTGATTGACATTTCATGAGAAGATCCCGTCGCAACGAAAAACGCCTTTGTTTTAATGTTTGCACCTCCAATTCACGTATCATGTCTTGGCACTATCTCCCCTATTTAGCGGTGGACAAGCGTGGTGTAAGCAGCTTCCTTAGCAGACCTGTTGCACCTTCTAAGTGTTCTGCCAATCAATCGCAGTCTTTGGTCTCCTCTACCCACAACATTATCTATGTGATCGTTCCAGTTTAGGTTATTTGTAACTGTAAATCCTAAGTATTTAGTTGAATTTACAGCCTTCAGATATGTGTCACTTATCGTGTAATCCAAATTTAGCTGATTTCTTTTGGTACTCATTTGAATAACTTCACACTTTTTTTTTATTCAGGGTCAATTGCCACTTTTCACACCATACAGATATCTTATCTAAATCATTTTGCAATTCGTTTTCGTCATGTGATGACTTTACAAGACGGTAAATGACAGCATCAGCTGCAAACAATCTAATAGGGCTACTCAGATTTTCTCCTATGTCGTTAATATAGATCAGGGGCAATAGAGGACCTATAGCACTTCCTTGGGAAACACCAGGGTTACTTCTGTTTTCCTCGATGACTTTCCGTATATTACTACGAACTGTAATCTTTCTCACAGGAAATCACGACTTCAGTCGCACAACAGAGGCAATATTCCATAGGCACCCAATTTGGTTAGAAGACGCTTGTGAGGAACGATGTCGAAAGCCTTCTGGAAATCTAAAAATATGGAA
This sequence comes from Schistocerca nitens, assembly GCF_023898315.1. Classification (NCBI taxonomy): domain Eukaryota; kingdom Metazoa; phylum Arthropoda; class Insecta; order Orthoptera; family Acrididae; genus Schistocerca; species Schistocerca nitens. The sequence goes on along the minus strand of NC_064619.1, from coordinate 313,747,519 downwards.
TCAATTTGACATCCCCTGTCGATAGCACTCATTACTTCACGAGTATAGAGCTAGTGGTGTTTCGCAAGAACGATATTTTGTGAATCCGTGCTGACTATATGTCAATAAATCGTTTTCTTCGAGGTAATTCATGATGTTCGAACACAGTATATGTTCCAAAACCCTACTGCAAATCGACATTAGTGATATGGGCCTCTAATTCAGCGGATTACTACTATTTCCATTTTTGGGAATTGGTGTGACTTGAGCAATTTTCCAGCCTTTAGGTACGGAAATTTCTGTGAGCGAGTGGTTGTCTATAACTGCTAAATATGCAGCAATTGTATTAACATACGTACTCTGGACCGGAGGCCTTGCCTTTATTAAGTGATTTAAGCTGCTTTGATACACCGAGCATATCTACTTTTATGTTTCTCATCTTGGCAGTTGTTATTGATTGGAATTCAGGAATGTTTGCTTCGTCTTCTTTTGTGAAAGAGTGTCGGAAAACCGTATTTAATAACTCTGCTTTAGTGGCACTATCATCAATGACTTCACCATTGATTCGCGCAGTGAAGATATTGATTGCGTCCTGCCACTAGTGTGCTTTATGTATGACCAGAATCTCTTTGGTTTTCTGCCAGATTCCGAGACATATTTTCTTTGTGGATGAAGTACGCGCTATATTTCCGACTTCTCCAAAACTTCGCAATTCTTGGGGATTTTTGCTTTCTTTTAAATTTGCCATGCTTTTTTCGCTGCTTCTGCAACAGCGATGTGACCCGTTTTGTGTACCATGGGGGATCAGTACCATCAATTATTTATTTATGTGGCATACATCACTCAATTGCCGCCGATACTATCTCTTTGAAATCGTTCAACATCTTTTCTACGCTTACGTGATCAGATCGGAAGGAGTGGAGACTGTCTCTTAAAAAGGGGATAAGAGCTTTTTTTATCGGATTTTTTAAGTAGATGTACTTTGCGTTTCTTTTTTATGGTTGCAGGTCTTACGGTATTCAGCTTAGCAGCAGTTGCCTTGTGGTCTCTAATCCCCGTATTCGTTATGATACTCTCTATTAGTCCAGGATTATTTGTTGCTAAGAGGTCATGTATGCTTTCGCAACAATTTAAGCTTCGAGTGGGCTCGTGAACTAATTGTTCAAAATAATTTTCTGAGTAAGCATTCAGTACAATATCCGATGACGTTTTATGCCTGCCGCCAACTTTAAACGTATAATTCTTCCAGCATATCCAGGTTAGATTGAAGTCACGAACGACTACAATTGTATGATTGGGGTACCCATTTGAAATGAGACTCAAGTTTTCTTTGAACTGCGTTGCAGCACTTCAGCGTGCTCGCGGGGGCCCTATACAATATTAAGCAGGTGGTCCACTTTCTTTGGATCTTCAGTGTATATACAACAATTATCATAAATTCATGGTTATCATTTCACGTCGTTCGGTTCATTTTTAAAGATGATTTCTCTTCATTCTCACAACTACTCTCGTCCCAACGACTACAATTATTCCAAATACTGTCATTATTAGGAACTATAAAAGTGCGAACGTTTTTCATGGGTCTCCCTGGTTATTTTTAGTATTTCTTTACTTCGTACTTCATATCTGCTTACTTACTAGTGATACTATTTTTAAGCTGTGGAACGTCTTCCTGTCAACATCGGCAGGCAATCGATTTAATGTCTGCTGCCGAATTATTGGCTTGCTCCCTAGTAATCTAAACCCATCCGGCACTAGTCATCTGAAATTTGGTTCGGCAGAAATTGGAAAAGAAATAGTATCTCTTTTGCATATAAGTTAGTTTTCTAGTTATTGGGCATATAATGACTGGATATTCGTTTCAGATAGAGACATATCAGAATAATGAAAAAAAAGTACTTACTTAATTACAGCATGCATCACAGTATGCTCGTTTTGTAAATAAAATGTTACACACAGCCACATACGCTGTGTAGCCAGGGTTCACTCGTAATAGATGTTGCTGTAGGACTTACGAGGATGATAAGAAAATGGACTGAAAAGGTTCGAAACTAATCAGCAAGTAATAAAGACAAACTTCTGGGCAATTAGACGGTTTTTGTAATTTTATTGGAAAAAGTAATGTTGATTTGTGATGTGAAGTTCGATGGCAGCATGTCATGACCTCACAAAAATGCAGGATGCTTTTCGATAGGTACCACTGGGATTTGTAGAGTGGGATGATAGAGGCTAGCACGAGTGGGGTGGTTGTAGGAATCTGGAAACAATTAAAAAACAACAAAGCTAGCGGAGAAGACCAACTAACGGCAGAGCTATGGAAGTACGCCGGAGAAAACGCAGTGGCCAGCCTCCACAAGAACATTCAAAAGATCTGGAAAGAGGAGAAATTACCGACAAGATGGACAACAGCGATAATATGTTCCATCCACAAAAAAGGGAGTAAGACAGACCCAGGCAATTATAGAGGGATCTCCCTACTGGACTGTACGTACAAGATTCTCTCCAAAATAATTTATAACAGGGTCAGAGACCAACTAGAAAAAGAACTGGGAGAGTATCAGGCGGGATTTAGACCGGGAAGAAGCTGCCCAGAACAAATATTAAACCTAAAGCTAATCATCGACTACTACAAATCAAGAAACAAACAACTAGTGATCTCTTTCATCGATTTCCAAAAAGCCTACGACAGCATACATAGAGAATCTTTGAAGAAGATACTGAGAAATTTAGGCTTACACCCCAAACTGATCAAAATGATTGGGCTTACACTGGAGAACACAACCTCTAAAGTCAAATTCAGAGGAGCAACCTCAGACGCGTTCGAAATTAAAACAGGATTAAGACAGGGGGACGGGCTGTCCCCAATTCTGTTTAACTGTGCACTGGAATATCTGATGAGAGAATGGAGGAAGATTAATCCAGAACTAATAAAAGTAGGAACAAAAATCAAAGTAAACTGTTTAGGTTTTGCGGACGACTTAGCGCTATTAGCAAACAACATAAAAGAGGCAAGAACGCAAATTGAGACACTAGAAGAGATAGCTGGGAAAATTGGACTAAAAATCTCGTTCCAAAAGACCAAAATCATGGTCAGGGATCCTCTCTGCGTTGATCACATATCAATTTTCAACACTAAAGTAGAACTGGTGAAAAAATTCAAGTATCTAGGGGAAACAATAACACACAACAATAACGAGAAAATAAACTGGAAAGAAAGAACTGACAAACTGAAGAAGTCTCTATTCACAACTCAGAACATATACAATAAGAGATGCCTATCAACAAAAACCAAAATCAGACATTACCAGACGGTGATTCTCCCGGAAATACAATACGCATGCGAGACAATCTCCGGACCGTATAAAATAGGAGAGATAGAAGCAATAGAAAAAATAGAAAGAAGGATAGTAAGAAAGTGTATAAACAAGAAGAACCTAGTGGAAGGCCAATGGAGAATAATCCCAAACGAAACCGTCTACAAAACAATCACTCCACTAACAGAATTCTTCAGAAGGAAAAGGATATCATTCCTGGGACACATACTGAGAACGGAAGACACTAGACTAGTTAAACGACTGATCGACTTTTATTGGAATAAAAAAATCAAGTCAAACTGGGTGAGAGAAGTGCAGAAGGACATGGAAGAACTAGGAATCTCGAAGGAGGATCTTGTAACAAAATCACAGAAATACAGCGAATGGGTAAAAACAAACACAATAACACTCACGCACAAACCAAGGCAGAGACGAAATGTGGTGTATTCAGAGGAGGAAAGAAAACGAAGATCGGAACGGCTCAAAAAAATATGGGCTAAAAAGAAAGAAGAAACAGCCAAACAAATGAAACGGCTAAGGACGACTACAAGATTTGAACTAAAGTGATCCAATAGGGTCGTAAAAGCAATAAAAAAAAAAAAAAAAAAAAATTAGTACTGGAATACTTTAGTAAATAACTTTTACTTAACTTTGTCCTGCTACTGCACTGCAGGAACAAAACTAATAACAACTAACTTTCTTGAATACAAATGACTCATTAACATACATTAGATCTAACTGGATTATACAACAAGCAAGATAACACAATTCTGGTACTAAGTGCGTAAAACATGCGCGAACTAGAGGCTGCGAACCTAGTGAGCTGAAGGCTATTCTAATCTGACTTCGCTCACGACCTGTAGCTGACTCGGCCGGTGTGGTCTGCAAGTCTGTCCGTGCCATACAGCGGCGCTGCAAGCGCCAGCGATTCCAGAGTGGTTGCAAGTGCTGGACCGCTATCGATTATAGCAACCTCTAGCGTGGTGTCTAACGTTGACACCACACTTTGGATTACAGAAATTTCTTGAGTTAGCCTTTATGGAAATACCAAAGAAATGTTGCAGCGACAATTTCCGAGGCACAGTGCTATTCGTTGTGAAATTCTAAGCATTTAGGTTCAAAAGTTCCTGGATGGGTAGGGAAACCGTCTGTGGCGTTGTTTTTGTATCCATCTGAAATTATCTGAAGTGCTTTAATAAAGCAATGAAAAACCTAAATATGTCCTGCCCCAAAATAATATGAATATTTTAGTTTAGTTCCTGAACTCATGTGCCATATAGCACCGTATTGTCAGAAGATTAGAAAGGTAAAGGTAAAGTCTGTGGCGCAATACCTTGTCTGAGGTGTTTGTCCGACTGCAGCCAAAGTGCAGTCGTTCCTTGTCGCAGTACTGTGAAAAGGAGGGCAGCCTTTTAGCTCTGGGCAACATCTTCGGTACTCAGTTTATAGCAGGCTGAGTGAACATAAGAATTTCCTGAAGAGACTGGTATAAGAAAAATTCCACGTGCATATCCCGAGGTGTTTACCCATTTGACTACCATGGCTACTTGTTGAAGAATATGCTCATTTACTGATAAGTTTACACGACATACGACGAACCACTTTAGTATGATTCAGGACTTGTGACACGGACAGTTAGCCTACTGAAAAATGCCATCGACATCGGGGAAGACATCAAGAATAATGGGACGCAGTTAGTTCGCGATAATCTACACATAATCGACAGCTTTGTGATTTCAGTTATTACCACAGGTCCCATGTAAGCCCAGGTGTAAATGCCCCTATGTTGTCACAACCACGTAAGACTCACTTGGAAAAATTAATGGCAAATGTGGATAAACGTAAGGTAATGCCTACAAAAAACAGAAAGAACCGGGTAGCAGTTGCTTACTTGATGAGTAGTGACTGAATGAATGGCGTGTGACGAGGGCCTCCCGTCGGGTAGACCGCTCGCCTGGTGCAAGTCTTTCGATTTGACGCCACTTCAGCGATATGCGCGTCGATGGGGATGAGATGATGATGATTAGGACAACACAACACCCAGTCCCTGAGCGGAGAAAATCTCCGACCCAGCCGGGAATCGAACCCGGGCCCTTAGGATGGACAGATTGTCGCGCTGACCACTTTTTTTTTTTTTACTCTCATTTTGTTCGCTTTTGTTCGTTGCATGTGCTCGGGGCGGACGTCGTAAGACATCCATTTATGTTCATTGTTGATCGATTGACTCAGTTTTTTTTTATTACAGAGGGCACGTAACCCTCTGACCGAACACGCTGAGCTACCGTGCCGGCTACCACTCAGCTACCGGGAGCGGACATGAGTAGTGACTATCTTGAGCGCATCCCTTCGTGTAAGTTGAAAGCAGTCTGTTAGAAAGCGTGTTTCATATGAAATACCATTACGAGAATTATAAGTTGTTAGCAAGGTGCAAAGACTTACTGCACACTGTTCCCATCTGCTAGGGTGCGTGGTAAGAACATATCTGTGTGCTGTACTTCGAGCGACGCCTTAGGTGACCAACCATATGCATGCGGTTAGTCAGCTTGGCCACGCGGACGGTTTAAAAGGAGTAATATCGGTCTTTGAGTAGGTCAGCGGTGGATATAAGTCATAATTTATATAATTTTCACATTTATTTGATGCTATCAAGGAACCTGAGATTATGTGGGGCACCTCTTTGCTCTGCTTTTGATAATATGTGGTACTATACTGCGTGCAAGACATACACCGAAGTGACAAATGTAACTGGATAGCTTTATGGATATATACAGACGACGGTGGTATCGCATACACAAGGCATAAAAGGGCAGTGCATTTGAATGCAGGCGATTCGTGTGAAAAGGTTTCCGGCTTGATTATGGCCGCAAGACGCGAGTGACAAACTTTGAACGCGGAATGTTACTTGGAGCTAGATCTATGGGACATTCCATTTCGGAAATCGTTAGGGAATTCAATGTTCCGAGATCCACAGTTCAAGAGGGTACCGAGGATACTAAATTTCAGGCTTTACCTCTCACCATGGACAGCACAGTGGCCGACAGCCATCACTTAACGACCGAGAGCAGCGGCAGTTCTGTAGAGCTGCCAGTGGTAACAGACATGCAAAATTGCCTGCAATAACCGCCGAAATCAGTATGGGACGTACGACGAAGGTATCCGTTAGGGCACTGCGCCAAAATTTGGTGTTAGTGGGCTATGGCAGCAGAGGACTGACGCGAATTCCTTTGCTAACCGCGCGTCGTCGCCTGTACCGCCTTCACTGGGCTCGTGACCATATCAGTTGGACCCTTGACGACTGGAAAACCGTCGTATGAACCAATCAGTCCCAATTTCAGTTGATGAGACCTGACGGTAGGTTTCGAGTGTGGTGCAGACACCACGAACCCCTGGACCCAAGTTGTCAACATGGCGCTGTTGCAATCTGGTGGTGGCTCCATGAAGATGTTTATATGGAATGGACTGGATCCTCTTGTCCAGTCGAGCCGGTCATTGACTGGACATTGTTATATTCTGCTACCTGGAGTCCATTTCCAGCCATTCATTGACTTCATGTTCCCAAAACAAGGTGGGAATTTTATGGATGACACTACGCCACGTTACCGGACCGTAATTGTTCGCGAGTGGTTTGAAGAACATTCTGGACAGATCGAGCCAGTGGTTTAGGCACTCATCGAACATTTAATGGTCATAACCGAGAGGTCTGTTCGCTAACAAAATCCTGCACCGCCAACACTTTCGCAATTATGTACGGTTATAGAGACAGCATGTCGCAATATTTCAGCAGGGGGCTTCCAGTCCATGACACGTAGAGTTGCTGCTCTGCGCCGGGCAAAAGGACACGATATTTGGAGGTATTCCATGACTTGTCACCTCATTGTACATAACCTTGCTACATAATTTTCGTCGTTGTTTGTTGAATAATATCGGTAAGTTATTCCAATCTCTCTCTATTTTTAACTGACAAGCCCCTTAAAAATTATAACCACTTTAAACCTAGAACACCCGCGTGGAGTGGCGGCGCGGTTAGAGGAGCCATGTCACGGATTGCGCGGCCCCTCTAGACGGAGGTTCGAGTCCTCCCTCGGGCATGGGTGTGTGTGTTGATCTTAGCGTAAGTTGGTTTGAGTTAGTTTAAGTAGTGTGTGAGTCCAGGGACCGATGACCTCAGCAGCTTGGTCCCTTAGGAAATCATACACACATTTTTTAAACCCTAGAACACTGAAAGAGGGGGGGGGGGGGGGGGAAGGAACGTTGCATTGTTACTAAGCCATCGTAAATTATACTACTCCATAGTTTGTTCAGAGTAAGTCATAATTTATAATTTATGCACTAGTTAATTAAAACTATAAAGTTTCCAGTGGTAGGTCACATATAAAATAAGTATAAATTATCCTGTTTTACACCCTACACTGAAAATATCAAACTTGCAGCAACCGCGAGTTGGTACCAACTACAGTCGTAAATTTTACGAGGGTTTGCCAAAATGGGGTTAATGTTCAACTCCCATGTGCTCACTTATCCTTTGTCTAAGTTCGTAGTTGATACGAGCACAGTTCACTGGTATGATCTGACTCACGGTGCCGATAACGATAAACTGCCATCTTCAGATATAACTTTTTCCTTGCATGCACGTTACAACAAATACAAAGATAGATTTGAGCTGTAGGTAAGTCCGAGGCACGTACTGCAATCCTGAATATATTTAGAATGCCTTTTGCGATTCATGTATTTTACGGATAGATGTTAGGCCATATAAAGGGCAGTCTACAACTGTGTCGCACACATTCTGTCTACAAGCGAGAATGCATTCACACCTTGAGAATGTATTAGAATGATCGAACGTCTTGGTCTTACTCTCTCATTACTTTAGTACATGCGCCGTATCTTTTTACATTTTCTTTTGTGCCATGAAAGTCATGTCTTCTACCGAAGATTTTCATCAAAATGGCTCTGAGCACTATGGGACTCAACTTCTGAGGTCATTAGTCCCCTAGAACTTAGAACTAGTTAAACCTAACTAACCTAAGGACATTACAAACATCCATGCCCGAGGCAGGATTCGAACCTGCGACCGTAGCGGTCTTGCGGTTCCAGACTGCAGCGCGTTTAACCGCATGGCCACTTCGGCCGGCAGATTTTCATCAGTAGATTGTTCATTCACTGGTCATAATTTTATTCAAGAAAGTAATAAATACTGAAACAACAGTTATGCACTTAGTTTAAATTTAAACAGAAAACAGGAGGATTTAAAAGCATATAGTGCTAATACTAACAAGTTATATGAAACGGGACCATCACGTAAAATCAGTATGAAGGAAGACTTAAAAGTGTTGGAAGAGTTCTGGGAAGAGGCAATGCAAAGGAACAGCATATGGGATGACAGTGCGATCAGTTTTAAAGTATTGTTCCAGTATTTGGAGATCCTGTCAAGTAAGTATGACAGCAGTCTTCGAAATCAGAGACGCAATGCTGTGGTGGTAACAGGTCAGTATACCTTGCACCAGTGGTCGGCAAACCCATCAGTCAACAGAGCCATATATGAATAGTACAACGACTGAAATTTCGTTCTGAGAGCCAAATTTTTAAACGTTCATCCTGTAGGTAGGTTCATTGTTATTAACTGAATTAGGGCTCTCCTAAGCTGGCCTTCGCTAGGAACGTGCTCTGATTGAGGGACGTTCGTTGTGGTCGATTCCTTTCAGTTCTCCCATCCACGCTCGTCCTGTATACTTCTTTCGTTTACCTCTTTTCATTTATCCTCTCTATAGGTCCAAACCACTTCAACACACCTTCATCAATTCTCGGCACAATATCGTCTCTCACTCCACAATGCTTCCTAAAATTAACTTAATAAACATTACTTTAAGTTTTAAGGTTTAGTTAAACTATAGGTATGCTGAATAAAACTTTATGTCAAATTTAATAACAATGTTCTTAATTCATACAGTTAAATTGTGAGGCAGTCATGAAATTATATCGTGATGACGGCTGGGAAGCACCGATGTGAGCACTGGTTTTGCATCTCCTTACAAAGTTCATAAGTGAAGTTTGTACCCTCTTGTTTCTAATTTTGGGCACGATTCTACGCTCTCTTTAACAAGACAACTGCTCAATTTACTCTGGACAAAGCTCATGCTCCTCCCCCCATGAACCAAAGACCTTCCCGTTGGTGGGAAGGCTTGCGTGCTTCAGCGATACAGATAGCCGTACCGTAGGTGCAACCACAACGGAGGGGTATTTGTTGAGAGGCCAGACAAACGTATGGTTCCTGAAGAGGGGCAGCAGCCTTTTCAGTAGTTGCAGGGGCAACAGTCTGGATGATTGACTGATCTGGCCTTGTAACACTAACCAAAACGGCCTTCCTGTGCTGGTACTGCGAACGGCTGAAAGCAAGGGGAAACTACAGCCATAATTTTTCCCGAGGGCATGCAGCTTTACTGTATGGTTAAATTATGATGGCGTCCTCTTAGGTAAAATATTCCGGAGGTAAAATAGTCCCCCATTTGGATCTCCTGGCGGGGTCTACTCAGGAGGACGTCGTTATCAGGAGAAAGAAAATTGGCGTTCTACGGATCGGAGCGTGGAATGTCAGATCCCTTAATCGGGCAGGTAGGTTAGAAAATTTAAAAATGGAAATGGATAGGTTCAAGTTAGATATAGTGGGAGTTAGTGAAGTTCGGTGGCAGGAGGAACAAGACTTTTGGTCAGGTGAATACAGGGTTATAAATACAAAATCAAATAGTGGTAATGCAGGAGTAGGTTTAATAATGAATAAAACAATAGGAATGCGGGTAAGCTACTACAAACAGCACAGCGAACGCATTGTTGTGGCCAAGATAGACACGAAGCCCACGCCTACGACAGTAGTACAAGTCTATATGCCAACTAGCTCTGCAGATGACGAAGAAATTGAAGAAATGTATGATGAGATAAAAGAAATTATTCAGGTAGTGAAGGGAGACGAAAATTTAATAGTCATGGGTGACTGGAATTCGATAGTAGGAAAAGGAAGAGAAGGAAACGTAGTAGGTGAATATGGATTGGGGGCAAGAAATGAAAGAGGAAGCCGCCTGGTGGAATTCTGCACAGAGCACAACTTAATCAAAGCTGACACTTGGTTCAAGAATCATAAAAGAAGTTTGTATAAATGGAAGAAGCCTGGAGATACTGACAGGTTTCAGATAGATTATATAGTGGTAAGAAAGAGATTTAGGAACCGGGTTTTAAATTGTAAGACATTTCCAGGGGCAGATGTGGACTCTGACCACAATGTATTGGTTATGAACTGTAGATTAAAACTGAAGAAACTTCAAAAAGGTGAGAATTTAAGGAGATGGGACCTGGATAAACTGACTAAACCAGACGTTGTACAAAGTTTCAGGGAGAGCATAAGGGAACAATTGACAAGAATGGAGGAAAGAAATACAGTAGAAGAAGAATGGGTAGCCTTGAGGGATGAAGTAGCGAAGGCAACAGAGGATCAAGTAGGTAAAAAGACGAGGGCTTGTAGAAGTCCTTGGGTGAGAGAAGAAATATTGAATTTAATTGACGAAAGGAGAAGATATAAAAATGCAGTAAATGAAGCAGGCAAAAAGGAATACAAACGTCTCAAAAATAAGATCGACAGGAAGTGCAAAATGGCTAAGCAGGGATGGCTAGAAGACAAATGTAAGGATGTAGAGGCATATCTCACTAGGGGTAAGGTAGATACTGCCTATAGGAAAATTAAAGAGACCTTTGGAGAAATGAGAACCACTTGTATGAATATCAAGAGCTCAGACGGAAACCCAGTTCTAAGGAAAGAAGGGAAAGCAGAAAGGTGGAAGGAGTATATAGAGGGTCTATACAAGTGCGATGTACTTGAGGGCAATGTTATAGAAATGGAAGAGGATGTAGATGAAGATGAAATGGGAGATATGATACTGCGTGAAGGGTTTGGTAGAGCACTGAAAGACCTAAGTCGAAACAAGGCCCCGGGAGTAGACAACATTCCATTAGAACTACTGACGGCCTTGGGAGAGCCAGTCCTGACCAAACTCTACCATCTGGTGAGCAAAATGTATGAGACAGGCGAAATACCCTCAGAGTTCAAGAAGTCACGGCTGCAAAATACTAACGCGAATTCTTTACAGACGAATGGAAAAACTGATAGAAGCCGATCTCGGAGAAGATCAATTTGGATTCGGTAGAGATATGGGAACACGTGAGGCAATACAGACCCTACGACTTTTATTAGAAGCTAGATTAAGAAAAGGTAAACCTACGTTTCTAGCATTTGTAGACTTAGAGAAAGCTTTTGACAATGTTGACTTGAATAGTCTCTTTCAAATTCTGAAGGTGGCAGGGGAAAATACAGGGGACGAAAGGCTATTTACAATTCGTACAGAAACCAGATGGCAGTTTTTAGAGTCGAGGGACATGAAAGGGAGCAGTGGTTGGGAAGGGAGTGAGACAGGGTAGTAGCCTCTCCACGATGTTATTCAATCTGTATACTGAGCAAGCAGTAAAGGAAAAAAAAAGAAAAATTCGGCGCAAGGGATTAAAATCCATGGAGAAGAAATTAAAACTTTGACGATAGCCGATGACATTGTAATTCTGCCAGAGATGGCAAAGGACCTGGAAGAGCAGCTGAACGGAATGGACAGTGTCTTGAAAGGAGGATATAAGATGACCATCAACAAAAGGAAAACGAGGATAATGGAATGTAATCGAATTAAGTCATGTGATGCTAAGGGAATTGGATTAGGTAATGAGTTACTTAAAGTAGTAAAGGAGTTTTGCTATGTGGGGAGCAAAATAACTGATGATGGTCGAAGTAGAGAGGATATAAAATGTAGACTTGGAATGGCAAGGAAATCGTTTCTGAAGAAGAGAAATTTGTTAACATCGAGTATAGATTTAAGTGACAGGAAGTCGTTTCTGAAAGTATTTGTATGTAGTGTAGCCATGTATGGAAGTGAAACATGGACGATAAATAGTTTGGACAAGAAGAGAATAGAAGCTTTCGATATGTGGTGCTACAGAAGAATGCTGAAGATTAGATGGGTAGATCACATAACTAATGAGGAGGAGGTATTGAATAGAATTGGGGAGAAGAGGAGTTTGTGGCACAGTTTGACTAGAAGAAGGGATCGGTTGGTGGGACATGTTCTGAGGCATCAAGGGATCACCAATTTAGTATTGTAGGGCAGCGTGGAGGGTAAAAATCGTAGAAGGAGACCAAGAGATGAATACACTAAGCAGATTCAGAGGGATGTAGGTTGCAGTAGGTACTGGGAGATTAAGCAGCTTGCACAGGAGAGAGTGTTGTGTCGGCAGACTTGCCAACACTACGTACACTAATTGAAAGAGGCGGCCAAGATGCACGCGCTAACTCACGAAGGATGGAGTGAGGTCTGAAACAGGAGACTTAATGAATGCTATAAAGAAAAGTACGTATCTTCTGGACTACTTAACTTTTAATCCTTCCTTTGCATACATCGTTCTTGATGAGACATCTGGAGATTGTGGCGATACAAGTGAGACTCTTTTGATACAAGCTATCTAAGGCTAATGGCGCCTTGCTAGGTCGTAGATATGAACTTAGCTGAAGGCTATTCTGTCTCTCGGCAATTGAGAGCAAAGGCGTCGTCCGTATAGTCGCTAGCAACGTCGTCGTACAACTGGGGCGAGTTCTCGTACGTCTCTCGAGACCTGCCGTGTGGTGGCGCTAGGTTTACGATCACACAGTGGCGACACGCGGGTCCGACATGTACTAATGGACCGCGGCCGATTTAAGCTACCACCTAGCAAGTGTGGTGTCTGGCGGTGACACCACAGAGAGTAGCATGGAGAGCTTCATAAAACCAATCTCAGGACTGAAGACCACAACAACAACAACAAAGCTCATGCTATATGAGTCAGGCAAAATCAACATATTTTGCTTATTTGCGGCTTTCAAAGAAGAAGACTTGTTCTGTGAACGGAATTCGCATTTGTCTTCCTGTAATATATCTACATCAGTACAAAGACTTTCAAAGTCCGAGTGTCCCCCCCGCGTACAAGCAAACTGAAACTTCCTCGATGCTCCGTCCGCAGGATGGCAGCAAGTGAAAGTCAAAGTGCTGATGGGGAATACTTCCCGCTTCGGACATAGGTAGCTGGAATTGTCAAAGACATGGGTGTGGAGTTTAGCTAAAATTTTAGTCTTTCTTGCGGGACGCGCGCTCGCAAATAAAACGTTGCAGAACACGGTGAAAAGATACTTCTTGACTATATGCGTTGACATTTTCTCTTTCCGTAAATATACGTGCCCGACCGCCTATGGTGTTTTCCGGAAGAGTCACACTTAAAGGGCCACGGAGCCGCACGTGACTCGCGAGACGCGGTTTGCCGACCACTGCCCTATACGAACATGCTTGGGAAAGGTACATGGGAACTATTTGAAGAAAAACAACCTAGTTTTCTGAAGACACTATTGAGTGAATTTAAAGAATCTGCATTTGAAGAAAACTATGTAATCATTATTTCGTCACCATCGTATATCTCACGTAGAGCCACAATGATAACGGAGGTTAGGCCATGTAAAGGGGCATATCGAACGAAAGTCGCTTATTCCTTTTCTTAGTAGTGTACGCGCATGGAATGATAATTAATAGTGCTGATATAATGTACCATCGCTCATGCATTGTACAGTGACTTACGGAATGCACACAGGATGATTTTTTTTCCACGGGGTACAAACTCGAGGAGATGATCGATGAGAGGATACAGAACAAAAAACGTCTAATGAACTTATGTAGGGAAATGCATGATTTCCACGCTAGAGATCATTTATTCAATCATGCATTGCTACAGAGACTGTTGTCTAAAACGCGCTGTGCCATGCAGCCACAGTTACAATATGCATGCTTTCCTCCTAGAGGATGGTACTGTTCCTTATACGTCACGCCCTAGTGCTCTCTCCCGCCATAGTAACTGATTCGATTCTCTTTATGACTCACATTGTAGTGGATATGGTACAGCGTTGTACTCTTGGTTCCGTATTCGAATAGACAGCTTACCGATATGGTGTTTACTTACGGAAAAGCAAATGTCAAATGGCGGCGGGCAGAAAAGTTGAACCAGGAGACCTAAAACCACAGCATTCAATGTTTTCAACAGTGTTTCGCCGTTTGTCAGCGTCAGGGCCGTATTAGGAAGCAGGAAATCATGAGGAACGTACCCGATATGTTCGGACACTAGACTTGGAGGAAAATGCGATTAACACTGGCAGCTGGCCAGCCAGTACAGGGTAAGCCAGACGACCGTGTGAAACATTCTCCATGATAATTGTTACTACCTTACCACTCACATCGTGTGCAGGGCCTTCTAGCGGTAGATTTACCACATCGGGTATACATATCACACATCACATCCATACGGAGCGTGTTAGACCGCAGTTTCCGTAAAAATGTATGACTGAATAAATTGTCTCTAGCATGCAAACCATGCATTTCTGGACATAGGTTCATTAGACCTTTTTATTCTGTATTCCCTCATCGATCAATCGCTAGGGTTTGTACAGGGTGGAAAAAAATCACCCTCCATGTGGCGGTAGAATTCGATGTCAGTCATTATCAAATGCAGAAATTCTAGACTGCCCACCTCGTAACCGAGCGTGGTGGCTCATTGGTTAGTACACTGGACTCACATTCGGAAGGACGATGTTTCAAACCCGCTTCCGGCCATCCTGATTTAGGTTTTCCGTGATTTCTCTAAATTACTTCATGTAAATACCGGGATGGTTCCTTTAAAAGGGGACGGCAAAATTTTTTCCCCATCCTTCTCTAATCCGATGGGAACAATGACTTCGCTGTTTTGTTCCCTCCGTCGAATCTGTGGTGTCACCGCTAGACACCACACTTGCTAGGTGGTAGCTTTAAATCGGCCGCGGTCCATTAGTACATGTCGGACCCGCGCGTCGCCACTGTGTGATCGTAGACCGAGCGCCACCACACGGCAGGTCTAGAGAGACGGACTAGCACTCGCCCCAGTTGTACGGACGACATTGCTAGCGACTACACGTACGAAGCCTTTCTCTCATTTGCCGAGAGACAGTTAGAATAGCCTTCGGCTAAGTCCATGGCTACGACCTAGCAAGGCGCCATTAACCATATCTGGAGAGAGTCTCACTTGTATTATCAAGAGCAATGTACAACAAGAAATTAAAGTTAAGTATACGAGAAGCTCCGTTCTTTTCTTTATAGCTTTCATCACGTATCCTGTTTCAGACTTAACGCCAGTCGGCGTGTGTGTACGCGTGCCTTTCGGTTACCCGTCACTGTGGACTGGCTGCCTTGTCAGACCACTACAGAATCAACTCACGAACTAATCCACTTCGTGGCCTAAGGCAACAAGATCGAGGCAGCTAGAGATCTGTCGCGACACCTAGTATAAAATGCGTCACCATATTAGGAATCGTTTTGACACAATCGTTAACTTCGTACTGTTGTGTTAGAATAAACAAAGAAATTAGCCCTTTCGCTGCCGTGAGATTGTATACATGTCCTGCTACGCCGCTCCCCAGGTGTTGTGGACCTGCATATGTGCGCCGCTTGGCTTTTCCTACAGTGCTGTGGACGTTTGGATGCGTGCTGAGTTGCCAATCTCTCACTACTGTGGACGATTTACTTCCATATCCCGGTGAATAAAAAAGTTTCGAGTATTCATCAGAAGGTTCATATATGGCTCTGAGCAATATGGGACTTAACATCTGAGGTCATCAGTCCCCTAGAACTGAGAACTACTTAAAACTAACTAACCTAAGGACATCACACACATCCGTGCCCGAGGCAGAATTCGAACCTGCGACCGTAGCCCGTGCGGTTCTAAGCGTTTCAGTTTGGAACCGCGTGACCGCTACGGTCGCAGGTTCGAATCCTGCCTCGGGCATGGATGTGTGTGATGTCCTTAGGTTAGTTAGGTTTCAGTAGTTCTAAGTTCTAGGGGACTGATGACCTCAGAAGTTGAGTCCCATAGTGCTCAGAGCCACTTGAACCATTTTTTTGCGACCGTAGCGGTCGCGCGGTTCCAGACTGAAGCGCCTAGAACCGCTCGGACACACAGGCCGGCGAGTATTTATCACACAACATATGTGCCACCTGCAAAAAACCTCGTTTTGATGTCTTGAATCGTTTATGAGATGTGACCATTTGTATGACCACATGATTCGCGATGCGCAGTGATGTGAATGGACGCGTCGCGCGCCACCTGCCATCGGATATAAATTCCAGTAACTCAAGAACGAAGTGAGACATCACTCTGCTCTCGATTTTAAATAAAATTTAGATATCATATTTCCACATTACTCACTGCAGTGTGTGAGCTAAAATCAACCACATGTAAAGTTTACGCAATGCATTTCTACTCTGCGAACTGTCTAAAACATCGTGCCATGTTTTACTTAATTTGATGCAGCGCATTAAGTATGATGAACAACGAAAAGAAATTCTTTTATGTATCGAGTGAAGATCTCACACCATAAGATGTGCAAATATCAAATTTTTTTCAAGTATTTCATATCGGCCGGAACGCCGACTCTCAGAACTGGCTCTATCATTTGACTGGTCTAAGAAGCGGTGTAGTATTTCTCCGCTTCTGTTTAATCTATACATCTGAGAAGCAATGACGGAAATGTAAGAAAGATTCAACAGAGGAATTAAAATTCACGGTGGAAGGATATCAATGATAAGATTCATTGATGACATTGATACTCTGAGTGAAAGTGAAGAAGAATTACAGGATCTGCTGATTGGACTGAGCAGTCTAATGAGTGCAGTATACGGACTGAGAGTAAATCGAAGAAAGACGGAAGTAATAAGAACTATCAGAAATAAGAACAATGAGAAACTTAACATCAGGATTGGCGATCACGAAGTAGATGAAGTTACGGAATTCTGCTCTCTAGGCAGCAAAATAACCCATGACGGACGGGGCAAAGAGGACATCAAAAGCAGACTTGTACTGGCAAAAAAGGCATGACCAAGAGAAGTCAACTAGTATCAAGCATAGGCCTTAATTTGAGGAAGAAATTTGTGAGAATGTACATTTCGAGCAAAGCACTGTATGCGAGTGGAACATAGACTGTAGGAAAACCGCTCAAGAACAAAATCGAAATATTTGAGATGTGGTGCGCAGAAGAATGTTGATAACTAGGTGAATTGATAAAGTAAGGAACGAGGAGGTTCTCCTCAGAATCGGCGAAGAGAAGAATATATGGAAAAAACTGACAAGAAGAAGGGACAGCATGGTAAGACATCAATTAAGACATCAGGGAATAATTTCCACGATACCAGACAGGGTTGTAGAGGTAAGAAAACTGCAGAGGAAGACAGAGATTAGAATACATCAGCAAATGATTGAGGACTTAGGTTGGAAGTGCTAATCTGAGGTGAAGAGGTTGGTACAGAAGGGGAAAACAATGCACGGAATGCGAAGAGCGAGTCTGTAGCAGCAAATGGTTAAAACACAGGGGTGATTAACATAATTACTCTCAGTGAGCGTCGAGACGACGCCCTGAGCGCACAGCAGCAGAGCCCTTAGAAGGCGCCAGATGTGTAGCAGCGGCCACATACTATGAGCTTTTACAGCGGAGGTCCCTGATGGGCGACTCGCACGCACGGACGTTAAAGCCACCGCGTCGCGTGGGCCGCTGTGAAACGGCTGACCCAATGGCGACCCGCCACGGGCGCCTAGAGAACAACTCCCGACTTTTCTCTGAGGCGCACACATCCTTGGCCTAAAATAGACTGCGGCAGGTAGCACAGTGGTAAGGGTACTGTACGCGACATCGTTAGTAACGGCGTGAGGCAATCTGCTTTTTGATAATACAGCGAAGGCTTTCACGACTGGGTCTCAACTGCTGGTAAATCTACCTGTTCTATGGCCGTGGTCCACGAAAATTTTCAGTTCCTGTTTCGTCCAGAGTTGCACTGGACGTCTTCAGCGTTACCGAATCAGTATTTCTCGAAATGTCTGGCGCAGCTCTGGACGAAACGATCGGAACAGAAAAGTTTCATGCACCATACAGTCAGGAAGAGATTGATGCCTTACAGATACAGATTTCGTTGCTGGAGTGAAGAAACAAGTCCTTCAAGAATGAATACTGATGTGGCAGATCTCACAGCAGTCCAAAGAAAGACATTACGCCGCAATGCGGGCGAACATTTTGCAAAACAAACCTGGTTCTCCCAAATCAAGCTATGTAGACGTCATACCACTACAATGACGATTGGATTTTCTCATTTTGAGAAGACTGAAGGAGCGATCTGTTTTACTTGCTAAATGCATTCAACAGCAAAGACCGCGTAGCAATTTCTTTACTTAAAACAACAGGTTTGTTATATATGCACACACACAGCAAGCACCTTGTGCAAATGACCGTCTCCATATACATATTAGTTATGGTACTTCTCTTATAATGTGCCGATTTGTATCCATATTACAACTTGGCTTGTGATCCAACGCAAAATGAACATGTTTCATAAGAAAAGATTTTTTTAAGACGTGAAGATGAGAGCAAAGTCTGTCGAAACCGGTTGTTTTAAATTAACAAATATTTACAGGACCGTGGCTGTTGAAAGTTTTTAGCTACAATAACGCGCATCCAGCTAGGTCACAGCTGTTTCCCTTCACATCTTTATAAGAATAAAAGTTCAGCCGTCTCCGTACTGCGAAGTCCACCCAAATGAGACTGCAGGCCTCATCGCGTTACGACAAACAACGCCGCTAGTTTCTTAGGGCCTTGATCAGAGAAGGAATTCCATAACCTACATCTGGGACAGACATGTTTCGGCACGGCAGCTACACACAACGGACTACGTCAGCGTTTCCCTGCTTCTGCTTAAAGTTTGAGCTGTTTGTGTTCGGTGTTGTCGAGACACAGACACACATTAAAAAGTACGGGGTGATTATAAAGTCCATGAGACATTTCAAAACATCAGTACAGACAAATGGCCAAGAGCAACGTAACATATGATACAGTATGTGAAAGGGAAAACTCTCAGAGATTTTTTTTAGTGTTTATAAATACTTTGTGAGTCAGCAATTCGTCACACACCACACATCTAACAGGTAGTCCAATTCTGCCCATAGCTGACCCAGCACACAGGGAGTCACGAAGTAAGAACAGCTGTTACGATGCGGTGTCGCAAATCTTCGAGGTTCTGTGGCGGAGGTGAAACATAAGCGCTTTGCTTGACATAATTCCACGTCGGCGATTGCAGTAAGTACTACCCATCAATGTGGCAATGTATCATTAATGTACACTCTTACACAATTGCGGAAATTTGTAGTCACCCTCTCTTGCCACAACTGCAGGACGTTTTCTCAGCAAAAGGGAAGGGCCTATAGTCTAGTTAGACAAGGCACAGTACATGTTAACTTTCTCGGAATCCTGTAAGTGTTTGACAGCTGCATGTGGATTCTTGTGACCCGTATATGTTTGTAGCGTCAGCTGAATTTTTTCTGAAGATGAAATGTGACATCGTCACTGAAGATTAGTTTGCTTCACGATGATTCTGCATAGCAATGCAGAACTGGGGTAGTTTTTCGTTATTGAAAATGGCTTGCAGGATTTACAATTTGGTTTTTTCTTGTAAAAATTGCCTTTCGGTATGTACCGATACAGCCATCTGAACAGTGGAAGATACGACATTGTGGTTTGACAATTCAGAATATTCAATGGCCAAGGCGAACGCTCGTACGAAGTTACATAGCCTGAGGCTTGTCATGCAACGCCCCGCAGGCGATTTTCCTCTCAAAAGGGAACCTCCCCATCGCACCCCCCTCAGATTTTGTTATAAGTTGGCACAGTGGATAGGCCTTGAAAAACTGGACACGGATCAATCGAGAAAACAGGAAGAAGTTGTGTGGAACTACGAAAAAAATAAGCAAAATATACGAACTGAGTAGTCCATGCGCAACATAAGCAACATTAAGGATATTGTGAGCTCGGGAGCCCCGTGGTCCCGTGGTTATCGTGAACGGCTCCGGAGTGAGAGGTCCTTGGTTCCAGTCTTCCATCGAGTGAAAATTTTACTTTCTTTATTCTCGCAAAGTTATGATGCGTCCGTTCGTTCATTGACGTCTCTGTTCACTGTAATAAGTTTAGTGTCTGTGTTTTGCCACCGCACCGCAAAACCGTGCGATTAGTAGACGAAATGACGTGCCTCTCCAATGGGCACCGAAAACATTTGCTCGCAAGGTCATAGGTCAACCGATTCCTCCACAGGACAACACGTCAGATATACTCTATACGACACTGGTGACGCCATGTGCGTCACCTGACAGGAATATGTTGTCGACCCGCCTAACTTGGACACTTGGCGAATGGGTGAGAAGATTCTTCTACCTTGCCGATTTAGGTTTTCTTGTGGATGTGATAATCGCTCCCAAAAAAGTGATGAAAACATAAGAGTTTGTCACAGTTTCACAGTCGCACAGTTTTCCCTGTGCTCTGTCGAAACATATGTTTTTTAACGTTTTCAAATTTTTCCGTGTGTAGACCGTCAAATCCTGCATGTGTCCAAGCAAATCTGAACATGTCCTGGAATTTTGGAGAGCGAAGTTGATTATGTTTGAGTGCCTTAACTTTAATAATAGTCTGAAAATAAAAAATTTTTCACTCGAGGGAGGCTTGAACCAAAGACCTTTCATATCGCAGCTGCTCACGCTAACCACGGGACCACGGCGCCTCAGAGTTTACAGTGCCTTTGATGCTGCCTATCTTGCGCATGGACTACTCAGTTTGTATATTTTGCTTATTTTTTTCATAGTTCCACACAACTTCTTCCTGTTTTCTCGATTGATCTGTGTTCAGTTTTTCAAGGCCTATCCACAGTGCCAACTTGTAATTGAGAGGGGTGCGATGGGGAGGTTCCCTTGTCAGTTACGACAGTACGAAGATAAGGACAACACAACACCTAGTACCCGAATGAAGAAAAATCTCCTCGAATTTCTTCTACCACTTCACTATGCCGATGTAAACTGGTAGTGCGTTCAGAAACCTGACACCGCGAGCCCTTTGCGCACTCACTGCCGATTGTCACCGGGGAAATTCTAGCACTCAAAATGATTTTCCTGCCTGGTTCGCCGGCACTTTTCCCAAAAACGGTCGATGGCGCCTCTGGTGACGGTTTTTAAAACTAACTAGCCGGAGCCACGTAAAAAAAAACCACCTTTGAAATTACTCGTTACTTTCGTTGTTGAACGTCGTTACTGTTATAGCCATTCTACCTAATTTTTTACCAACGTAACAAGTTGTTGGTAAAAGCGTGCTCCTGAATGTGCTACTCGTATGGGTTACATTCCCTGAACAGATTTTTCTCTTCTAGAAACTACGTAACAGTCCCCATGCATGTACTGGTATTGACGTTGCAATGGATGAGCTCGCTGTCTTAACAGAATAATTCCTTCCTGAGTTGCCACGCCACTAGCTCACGTAACCACTAACGGCAAAGATAGCAATGCTGCCGTAAGACGGCCGGTCTCTGTAGTGAAATGAAATGAAATGATCATATGGCACTAATGACCGGGAGTCCTCACCTGCCGACTTCGGCCGCCGTGTTCGAGTCTCGGTCGGGCACACAGTTTTGATCTGCCAGGAAGTTTCATATCAGCGCACACTCCGCTGCAGAGTGAAAATCTCATTCTGGAAACATCCCCCAGGCTGTGGGCTAAGCCATGTCTCCGCAGGAGCCTTTCTTTCAGGAGTACTAGTTCTGGAAGTTTCGCAGGAGAGCTTCTGTAAAGTTTGGAAGGTAGGAAACGAGATACTGGCAGAAGTAAAGCTGTCAGGGCCGGGCGTGAGTCGTGCTTCGGTAGCTCAGATGGTAGAGCACTTGCCCGCGAAAGGCAAAGGTCCCGAGTTAGAGTCTCGGTCGGCGCACACAGTTTTAATCTGCCAGGAAGTTTCGTCTATGCATAGGCTGCCATTCACACCACAACGAAAAGGTTGCATTTGAGTGTTGCCATGGCCTGAAAGCGTAGACTGCTGATGGATAGCGTCGTATTGTGTTTAGCAGTGAACCACGGTTCTGCACTACCCTGGATGACTATCGTCGACGTGTATGTCAGCGGCTCGGGAAGGGGCCCATTCTTCCAATATTTTCGAGACCCATATCGGTGTTACCTCTGGCGTCATGGCGTGGGGAGAATCTACAGATAACAGCCGCTAGTGATTGCGGGAGCTCTGGCGGCACAACGCTACGTCCTAGACACCCTGCGGCCTCATGTGTTACCTATTGTGCAACAGTATCGTGGTGCCATTTTCCAACAGGACAATGCTCATCTGTGGCACTTATCTCAATGAACTGTCTGCTTAATGAAGAGGTACTCCTGTGGTCGGCAAGATCCCCACTCCTGTCCCTGTTAAGTATGCAACCAGCTTCAACTTCAGCTCCACCACAGAGCCAGTATCGATGATCTCAATGGCCATTTACAATAGCTGTCGGCCAAGTTGCCTCAGGAGAGGATGCAACGGATTTATCACAACGAACAGGTGCGTGCATCTAGGGCACAGGCGATGGAACGTCATACTGAAACGTAGGCTCATAGGGGAAGTTTCACTGCATGTCTGACTGTTTGTTGTAATCACATCATATAACCTGTCTCCTTCTCTTCTGGAAGTTTCACAGTTTTTCAGCGAGTGTAATCTGGAATGTTGAGCAAAGAGAGATTTGACTACCAGAGTATTTATTCATCACTGATTTCATCGACAGTCTGAAAAACACTCTGTGATCGCCGTCTGACCTCTATGGTCACGAAAAGAGAATACCGTGGAAGGAAGTACTGGGTTTATTTGCTGGTCGTGCAGTGGTAGGGAAGGAAAGGAGTATGCCTATGATCCTTTCCGACAGCGCTCCTCAAGACAGAAATAGCTTGCGGTTGACCAGTGGGCAGTGGACCACTTGGCACGGTGACCCCTCGAGAAGACGTGAGCCACGTGAGTGGCGATGGGTCAACTACAGGTCGCCAGCTGGCGGCGGAGGCAGCGTCTGGGGAGTTATGAACAGTTCATCGCATCAATCACAGCATTTATAAGACGCTACGCTGTTACACTTTTCCGAATTGATGGCAAGTGCAGAAAGTCACAGGGTAACAGTACGCAGCTAGCAGTGGATGAGCGTTGTCAGTCACTTGAGTTGGACTATTTTGACTGCCACGAAACCCCTGCTAATTGAAATAAACTTGAGTGACCATTTTCAATATTGTTGACCTGCCATTCCCCAGTTGCTATTAATATCACATTAATGATTTTTACTTTAGGACAATCTTTATGCAACTGAGTGAAGGCAACATTTACTTTGCTACAATGTTTCGTCTTAGTTTATGAAGACATTATCTGTGAGGTTCGCCTGTATTTTCAATTGCATGCAGTACTTTCAACTTACATGTTCTGCTTTTGTTCATAAAACTTAGAAACAGTTCTGACCTAAGCATCTTTTGATCAATATGTGTTTTACTACTTAGTGTGTGTGTGTGTTTTTGTTTGTGTGTTAATACTGCTCTACATGTGTTCTTGCTGTACTTACGGTAACGCTGTTGTTCTGTCTGTCTGTCTGTCTGTCTGTCTGCCTGTCCCACTAAAAAGAATTTGTAGCAAAGTATAAGATTTCAAACAATACGGCCATCATATACCAAATATAAATCAAGGACAAGAAACGTATCACATTCAAAACTCCATAGCTGAAAGCAAGCAACTGATAAATGACCAGACATTCATTACCAGCTCAGTACTAAACCTGAACAAAGAGCTCGCACACACACACACACACACACACATACACACACACACACACACACACACACACACACACACACACACACACACACACACACAAATATAACTTTTGACTGCAGAGATCACAAAATACATTCCTCAGCTGGCAACACTACGTAATGCTAACCAGGTTAACATGGTGGGAAAATGTGAATGCAATTTGCATCCTCTGTTCCAAATTCTTTTTAGTGTTGCAGGGAAAAGAACAGCTTCGCCTGTAGTACAGTAAGAGCACATTTAGAACAACATCAGTACATACAGTAAGTAAGAAAAATATATTGAGCCGACCTCCGATGTTAAGTCCGATAGTGCTTAGAGCCATTTGAACCATTTTGAACATATATTGAGCAAAAGATGCCTAGGTCAGAACTGCGTGTAACTTACACGTACAAAGGGCTACATAAAAATTATAATGTATTTGAATTTCAGGCGACTGACAATGCGTCAATAAACTGAGTCGAAACACGTCTAGGAAAAAAAGCCTTTATTCAGTTGCATACATACAGTCCTAACCTAAAACTCATTCATGTAATATTGAGTGAATATGTACGTTTTGTTCTTTCTTCTGAGCACACCACAAAGTTTCCTGAAGGGTTAGAGCGGGAGTTATTAATCGCTTTTAACTTTCCGAACGAAAGCGAACCTTAACTATTGGAAAGTATCGCTTTCTTTCGTGATCAGCTGCATAACTGCGATTTTATAACAAAGAAAGATAGAGAGAAAGAAAACTGAAAGCTTTGTCAGTGCAGTTCGCAGATCGCCCGCTACTGGATAGCATCGCTGTCTCTAGATCGCGAGGTCTCAGTTTCGATTCCTGGTCAGGTCGGGAATTTTCTTCGCTCAGGGACTGGGTGTTTGTGTTGTCCTAATCATTTCATGTCATCCTCTACACAAAGACGCACAAGTCGCCGAGAAGTCATGAAACAGAAAGACACACCATGAGGAGGAACAACCGCAGTCGGGCCCTGAATGAAATTTTCACTCTTCTGTGGAGTGTGCGCTATATGAACAATCCTGTGTGCCGGACCGAGACTCCAAACCAGGGCGTTTGCCTTTCGCAGGCAAGTGCTACTAAGCTACCCAATCACGACTCACGATCCCTCCTCACAGCTTTACCTCCTCTAGTACCTCGTCTCCACCCTTCCAAACTTCACAGAAACTCATCGTTTCTTTAAGGTGTACTTGTCTTGCAAGGTTAGCAGGAGAGCTTCTGTGAAGTTTGGAAGGTAGGAGATAAGGTACTGGTGGAAGCAAAGCTGTGAGGACGGGTTGTGAGTCGCGCTGGGGTAGCTCAGTTGGTAGAGCACTTGCAAGTGAAAGGCAAAGCCCCAGTGCTTGAGTTTCCGTCCGATAGTGTTTTTTTTCCATGAAATTTCCACCCCAGATGGGGTCCCCCGTGCAATAATGCCGTACCGTCGTTTAATTTTTGTCAGTGTATACGTGTCAGTATTATGATGAGTACTGTCATCCAAAATATGTGACACACTATAAAAATTCTTACTGCAAATCAAAGCAGATTTAAGGAATAATTCTTCTTTGCTTAATGGATTATTTACGTTACTCTGCTTTCCCCATGCAAAGATAAGAAAACGTTTCTCTGTATGCGAGAGGGACGGCGTTTCTCTGTATGCGAGAGGGACGTTGATAACAGAGACATTTTTTCTTTGTTATTTAGTTACCTGTAGTGCAAGAACGTAGTTCATCTGATACTAAATTCGTTGGAAACTTTTACTCATGTAATTCTTCAGTGTAGTCGCTATATATGTGTTTCATTCCATCTGGGGTAATGTGTCGTCATAATATTGTTTGTTTCGCTTAAAAGGGTCAGCGGAAACTTGTAAGGAAAATCTTACGTCATTTTCAAAAGTAAAGAAGGATGAGCTGAATTGTACCGAGACTGCACCTCATTTCACATGTGGTCCTTGTCACAGACATATGCAAATACGTGTATTAACTACGTGGGTAATACGATTTCAGACGAAGGAGGGGGGGATAAAACTGTATGATATAACTGACACCCTAAGAAAACAGAGATACAAATACAAGCAAATGTTCTTTGAATGTACACACATATCTTTTACCCTGGCTGTATTTGTTGACGAATGTGTACAAATTTACTCACGGTCAATCGATTCCAGTCCATTCGAAAATGCCTTGCAATCGAAATCGGGTAATCTTGTGAGTAAATAAATACACGTTAATCACTAAATACAATCAAGGAGAAAGATAAATATGTACTTCAGGGTACAGACTAGTGCGGGTACATTTCGCTTTCATTAAATGTTGACCAACAGATATTCCGAATACGAAGTTTTCAGCGAAATTTGGGCCACTGAAAAGAGACTCCAAATGATTTTGAGTACCGATTTCTTGTTGCAGCTGGAAGGTGGATGTATAACTTCAATCCAAAACTGAGATAGCAGTCAAAGCACTAGATGTATGACAGAGGTCTTGCACAAAAGAAGCCGAAGTTGATTTCTCCTCTCGGAAGTTTACTATCAGCTCTTCTGTCACGGGAAATGGATTTTTGGTAGGCCTATTGTTCGTTTACCTTTGCCCAAATGCGTTAAAACTGGTAAGAAGAAGACTGGTTGCAAGAAAGAAGAACAAATTATTTGCCTGCACAACTAGGCGCTTTAGCAAATGAAAATGAATGAGTTGAAGCAGAAACTGTCAAAACATCCACGCTATTGGCCCAATTTGGCGTCATCTCTGTACCACCTAGACCAATGTCTAACGAACATTAAAGCTTGAAAAGAAGTTGTATCGAAAATTAAGTGCACTTCAAAATATGTTATATATTATTTACTGACATGCGGAGAACTCACTTTACTTTCGTATAGGCGTCTCAAAAATCTTGTAACTTGACTACCAATTGAGGGGTTGCGGTGATTAAAAAACTGGACGCCTGTTCCAAACGTAAATTATTCTGAAATTTTCGAATGGTTTAAGTAACTTTTAGCGTGCGCTTGTCGAGAATGTTTTTGATAGAAAAAGACTACTGATGTTCTTGCTTATCTTTATCCCAGGAGCTTGGATTCATTTTTAAATTACAGAGCTGATGATGAGATGTTAAAAGTAAAACATTGGTGTTCTTTCACCTCGTTTCACTACTTAGAGTGTTTCTATACGCAACGAAATTCCCAGAGATGCGTGCATGAGTCAGTCGAAAGCAAGGAGATTAGTCGAAGGTATATGTTGTGTGACAATCTTTGGGCTGACACTCGACAGGATGACAGTAATGTCTCACGGAGTCTTTGGAAGCGGCAGAAAATCACGGCTTGGCCAGAACTATTAAATTGTTTATTTTCAGACAAAACCCATCCCATTAAGAACTAACAATTTCATCTAGCCTACCAGAAAATGTTTCGCATACAAGAACGTGGGAATACGACAATTTAATTACAAGTTTGGCAGTTAATTTGCAGAATAGTCTTGGAAACAGAACACTAACATAGCTACAAATATGATAGAAAACTATGTGGTATTTTGGAAAAACGTCAAAAGCAGCAGAATTTCACTTAAATTCTCTCACAGTCGTCAAATGAAAGACATATTAGCAAATACACTTAAATATTTTTCGCAGGGTATACATGCTTGTGTGCTGATTACTAACGATGTGCCTTAGAACACGAACTCATGACATCAAAACTCGTAAAATCTGAAGCCCATTTTCTTCTTCATACGTTCTTGGCGTAGAAGGCAACTTCTTATTCCCTACATGAGAATAGAACGCTTTTCATTGTTATTTAATACAATTTCTGCCACTTAGATAATATATATTGCCACCATATGGTTCATAATCACCAAACTCCAGTTCACTGAAGTAGCTAGAAGATCAAGATTTCGTTTTTCGGTGTCGGTAAATAAAATCAAGAAAAATGAAGAATTTTATTCTTTAGTACATAAGTTTTACGAAATCGTTTTACGAAGTAACTGTACGTCCATGTTGATTACACATTTAGTAAGTCCCCTATTCTTCTATGACAAGGTTTCTTTATCCAAAACGATCTCATAATCGCATCGCGTATGCGCCCATAGTTTGTGCCTAGAAACAAGGAATATGTCGCTGAATGGAGAAACTTGCTATAACGCTTACTGTTACATTGCATATTCTTGTTGTACATAATTGTCCGCAGCTCGTGGTCGTGCGGTAGCGTTCTCGTTTCCCGCACCCGGGTTCCCGGGTTCGATTCCCCGCTGGGTCAGGGATTTTCTCTGCCTCGTGATGACTGGGTGTTGTGTGCTGTCCTTAGGTTAGTTAGGTTTAAGTAGTTCTAAGTTCTAGGGGACTGATGACCATAGATGTTAAGTCCTATAGTGCTCAGAGCCATTTGAACCATTTGTACATAATTAATTTTGTAATCTCAAGCTAGAGTGCGCACAAGAGACAAAACACCTCTTCTCCCCTAACTCAAAAATTTATCTCTCATTTAATTTTTATTCTGTAAAACCCTGATGTACAATTTTTACACCAGGTTAAACATAGCTTATACTCGAGTTAATGTTGTGCTTTACAGCGGCAACTTCCACTCTTCCCCTCTTGAATGCATTAGGAGCAAAACGGAGCATAACCATGCTCAAAAACGGTGTGAACTAATTGTGTTTATATAGGTAGCTACTAAATTTAAACGTTGTAGTTTAATCAGAAATTAGATGGAAATTTTGCCGCATCACAAAGTTGTTTTTAATTGTTCTGTTATGTTTTCAACCCTATGACTAACACAAAAAAATTCTTCTCTGAAATCTCAAATATCTAACTGTAGCTAAGAGTGATTCTTTCACCCATCAGAAACTTACGCTTGTAAGGCTGCCAAATTACTGTATTTAGGACACAATTTGCTGTAATTGGTGACTGATGATAATTAAAATTATACTTTAAAATTAATGTTAACCTGCCAATGGGGTGAATTTATGAATTTAAAAATTTCAGAAATTATTTCAGCCGATTACGTCTCGCTAATAAAGAAGTAACTAAATGGAGAAATCTAAATAAAAAATAAAAAATGAAGATGTAGGAAGACCTACACGAAACAGTTGCAGAGCACACTGTAGCGCCGGCCGGGGTGGCCGAGCGGTTCTAGGCGCTACAGTCTGGAACTGCGCGACTGCTACGGTCCCAGGTTCGAATCCTGCCTCAGGCATGGATGTGTGTGATGTCCTTAGGTTAGTTAGGTTTAAGTAGTTTAGAGTTCTAGGGGACTGATGACCACAGCAGTTAAGTCCCATAGTGCTCAGAGCCATTTTTGAACACTACCGACCAAGAGAGGAACAGTTCATCAGGGTGTGGCGTACACAGTGAGACAACTACGGACACTGCTGATGGCTGTCATGGATTTCAGGGACGCTGAATGTTAACATATATCGGAATGAGTAACCTATTCACTCAAGCACTTTTGTTTATGATGCGTTTTCAGCAACCCTTGTTCAATGGCAGGCCATTACTTTTGGATATTTGTAACTAAAATGAGCATAGCAGCTTGAGGTTATTAGAGGACATGTTTGCTGAATTCACTGACTTACTATGAGTTTTTGATAAATAAGTAGTTTTTTTTCTAATGAACTAAATTGCAAATGGTGTATGTTGTTGTACTAGACACGTGTTGTTTACTGTGCACTTATACACAGTTAAATATCCAGTTTCAATTTTGTAAGGAATCGTCATTCAGTTGACAAGGTGGTACTGCTGGAAAATTCAGTTGATGTATCGATTTCTAAGAGGAGTTCAATGACTTACAGGAACAGCGTTAAATTTCCTTAGTTTGCAGATTAGCGTCATAATGATAAAATTATCAAAATATATCCCTAGGAAATGTTGGAATACCAAGTGGGTGAAATAACAATCGATACAGTAACGTTTGTGATAGGTCACATTTCACACGACACCAGCGTTAAACTTATTTTGAATAAGTAACTTAAATGTGACAATCGACTGCTGTAGAGGAGGTAGGTCGTTCTGATTGCGTGTTTTAATAGCGGAAGCTTCGCTGAAAAATCCACATCCACATATGAGACGCACAAACCACTGCTTATCTTTCTTACCTTTCTCGTCTTCTGTTCCACATATGTGAGGATTGCGGACACACAGGGCCTTTCTTTTCATGAAATCTACTCACTCATCTCATTTTATGGTACAAGATTAACGCAAAGAACATCCAAATTGGAAGACCCAAACACAAGATAAATTTAAATTGTCCAGGATTTGCTGATGACCTTGCTATCGTGTCCAACGGTATTCAGTAAACCAAACAACAAGTTATCTCACTACAGGAAATAGCACAGAAAATCGGTCTTGGAATAACGTTTGAAAAAACAATCATCATGTTAACTGACCCACCACTCATAAACAAAATTGCCATAGGAAACCAAGAAATGATAATTGTAGATAAATTTAAATATCTGGGAGAAATCATAACTATAACCTCAATGAAAAGCCAACATGGCATAACAAAATAAATAAATTGACTAGAGCACAGTATATCACCAAGAACACCTACAACAAAAAGAGCCTGTTAATATTAACAAAATTAAAACACTACAAAACAGTCACTCAACCAGAAACAACATACGCAAGTGAAACCATCTTCAAAACAACTAAAACTGCTCAAATAGACAAAATACTCAAAACAGATAGAAGAATCATCAAAACGTGGGTCAACAAGTCGTACCTGAAAGATGGACACTGGAGAGTAGCTACAAATGAAACACTCTACAAGGAAATAGAACCGGTAATGAGTACAATCAGAAAGAAGCGCATTTCATTTTTCGAACATCTAATCAGAACATCAGAGAATATGATCATCAGGAGAATAATAGAAAAATTGTGGAATAGTAAGTGCAACATTAAGTGGATTACAGAAATCAAGGAAGATATGGATGAGCCACAGATTACATTGGGAGACCTAAAAGACGAAACTGACAAAATCGGGAAACTCACAGACAAACAAACCAGACTGGAAACGAGAATTAAGAAACAGACAATAGGAAGGATGATTTCCGATGAAGAAAGAAGGATGAGATCCGAGAGAACGAAGAAGTATTGGGCTGACAGGAATCTGGAAAATTGTTTGTATAAAGTTGGCTAGAGT
Source organism: Schistocerca nitens (assembly GCF_023898315.1). Classification (NCBI taxonomy): domain Eukaryota; kingdom Metazoa; phylum Arthropoda; class Insecta; order Orthoptera; family Acrididae; genus Schistocerca; species Schistocerca nitens. The sequence goes on along the minus strand of NC_064619.1, from coordinate 313,716,338 downwards.
GGTCCAATGAAGGCCATAAAACGTAAATAAATAATAAATAAATAAATAAATTCAGCACTACACATGCTGCTGTCTACTCCACATATACAACATAAGAGCGTAAACTTTCACATAGTTTGCCCTACTCGTTCACTTACATAGTGTTTTTCTCACTAGTTGCCAGCATAAGTACATAAATCGCGACCTGCTGGCCAAATAATCGCAATTGTAACCAGTCAATAAACAGTTGGAACGATCACACGAAGCCGATCAGTTCAGCATACAGCCCGCAGCTCGTGGTCGTGCGGTAGCGTTCTCGCTTCCCACGCCCGGGTTCCCGGGTTCGATTCCCTGCGGGGTCAGGGATTTTCTCTGCCTCGTGATGGCTGGGTGTTGTGTGATGTCCTTAGGTTAGTTAGGTTTAAGTAGTTCTAAGTTCTAGGGGACTGATGACCTCAGAAGTTAAGTCCCATAGTGCTCAGAGCCAGTTTAACATACACGCTCAGTATACAGCTCAGCGTTAGTCAGGAACCTGAAGTTTCTAAAATACAAATGCGTAGTAAGCCACGCAGAACTTTTGAACCTAACCGCAGAGTGTCTCGTTTTTCCTAAAATTCCAGAACTTACTGAAGCATGATTTGCAGAGGTATTATTAGTTTCCAGACTACACATCTTCTCAGAAAGAGTAAATTAAAACATCTTCACAAAACTAATAGACATCCGAAAAATATGTGTCCACGTTACTAAGGCGGATCACAACATATCGAGCCGAGCTTCCCCAAATCTCTCCCTCTTCCAGAATGCGAGTTCTTTTACCTCTCTGTTTTGTGAAATATACTGTAAGCAATGAACCTCAGAGCATTTCGCGGACAATACTGTAACTTCTCTCCCTTACCAAACCTCATCTCCGTTTTAAATTTAATCATACGCTATCTGATCAGAGGTACATGGACTTCTATTCGTGTACATTAATATGGGGTGCCTCCGCTCTTCGCCTTTATGGCGGCTTGAATTCTACTGGGGCACTCAAGAGTCGAAACCAAAGAAGGTACTGATTCTATTATTTTATTTCTGTATTTACTTATTAACATTTCAGTGGGTCGTTGGCTACTATAAACTAGACAATTTTCAGAACTGTATTACTTTCCTTGTTTTTTTTATATAATTAAATTGTTAAATAAAAAAGAACTACAAACCAAGAAAACCAGATACATAACGCACAGTTAGGAAAAACGAGGAAAAAAAACAAATAACCTTAAGAAGAAAATGACACACGAAAGGAAAGATTTAGGTAGCAAAAGAGATCCCTTTACGTAGCTATTTCAAGTGGAAGGACTTTGGTATACACTTCGAGCCTGTTTCACCTGAATTAGCATATTCTGTTATACTATTGTAGCTATTACTATGTGTATGTATGTTGTGATATTAACTCGACGTGATTTCTGTGTAAGTTAGGAATGAATCACTCGTGAGTTCCAAAAGTGCTACCAACACTCAAGTCAGTAAAATATGCGTAGGAAGTTGAAGAGAACGATGAACAGTGATCGAGCAGTCCATCACTACACAGTTCTGTAGTCAGTGATATACGAGATGGTGTGAAGATCGAAGCCACTGTGCAGTGGACGACTCGAAACGAGTTATGTATAGTGATGAATCACACTACACCCTCTGGCACTAGTCATGAATCACACTACACCCTGTGGCATTCTCCAAACTCAAATCCTTCCATCGGATTACCACAGGGTATAGTGTGATTCATCAAAAAAAATGGTTCAAATTGCTCTGAGCACTATGGGACTTAACATCTATGGTCATCAGTCCCCTAGAACTTAGAACTACTTAAACCTAACTAACCTAAGGACATCACACAACACCCAGCCATCACGAGGCGGGGAAAATCCCTGACCCCGCCGGGAATCGAACCCGGGAACCCGGGCGTGGGAAGCGAGAACGCTACCGCACGACCACGAGATGCGGGCTGTGATTCATCACTACAAATCACTCGTTTCCAGTCATCCACTGTACAGTGACATCGATCTTCACACCATCTTATTTATCGTTGACTACAGATATTTGTAGTTATGAGAGGCTACTCGATCATTGCAGACCATTCTCTTTATCATCCTACGCATTTTGTGCTGCCTAGATTCTTCGTAGCAGTTTTGGAACTCACGAGTGAGTCCTTCTGTGGATTTATGGTTCAAATGGCCCTGAGCACTATGGGACTTAACATCTATGGTCATCAGTCCCCTAGAACTTAGAACTACTTAAACCTAACTAACCTAAGGACATCACACAACACCCAGCCATCACGAGGCAGAGAAAATCCCTGACCCCGCCGGGAATCGAACCCGGAACCCGGGCGTGGGAAGCGAGAACGCTACCGCACGACCACGAGATGCGGGCCTGTGGATTTAATGTGATTTTTTTTTTTACAACTATCCTCCGCAATGCTCGAAGGTCCCTGACCCTCAGTTCGTAAGGTCTGCCCGGTCTTGTTTTAGCTGCGGTTCCTTCTTAGCGTTTCCACCTGCCAATCAGACCACCAACCGTCAACTTGGGCAGCTTTATAAGGGCTGATATGTCCCTGACTCATTTACACTACTGGCCATTAAAATTGCTACACTTCGAAGATGACGCGCTACAGACGCGAAATTTAACAGACAGGATGAAGATGCTGTGATATGCAAGAGATTAGCTTTTCAGAGCATTCACACAAGGTTGGCGCCGCTGGCGACACCTACAACGTGCTGACATGAGGAAAGTTTCCAACCGATTTCTCATGTAGAGCAGTTGACCGGCGTTGCCTGGTGAAACGTTGCTGTGATGCCTCGTGTAAGGAGGAAAAATGCGTACCATCACGTTTCCGACTTTATAAAGGTCGGGTTGTAGCCTATCGCCATTGCGGTTTATCGTATCGCGACATTGCTGCTTGCGTTGGTCGAGATCCAATGACTCTTAGCAGAATATTGAATCGGTAGGTTCAGGATGGTAGTACGGAATGCCGAGATGGATCCCAACGGCCTCGTATCACTAACAGTCGAGATGACAGGCATCTTATCCGCATGGCTGTAACGGATCGCGCAGCCACGTCTCGATCTCTGAGTTAACAGATGGGGACGTTCGCAAGACAACAACCATCTACACGAACAGTTCGGCAACGTTTGCAGCAGCATGGACTATCAGCTCGGAGACTATGGCTGCGGTTACCCTTGACGCTGCATCACAGACAGGAGCGCCTGCGATGGTGTCCTCAACGACGAACCTTGGTGCACGAATGGCAAATCGTCATTTTTTTTCGATGAATCCAGGTTCTATTCACAGCATCACGATGGTCGCATCCGTGTTTGGTGACATTGCGGTGAACGCACATTGGAAACGTGTATTCGTCATCGCCATACTGGCGTATTACTTGGCGTGATGGTATGGGGTGCCATTGGTTACACGTCTCGGTCACCTCTTCTTCGCATTTACGGTACTTTGAACAGTGGACGTTGCATTTCAGATGTGTTACGATCCGTGGCTCTACCATTCATTCGATCCCTGCGAAACCCTACATTTCAGCAGGATAATGCACGACCGCATGTTGCAGGTCCTGTACGGTCCTTTCTGAATACAGAAAATGTACGACTGCTGCCCTGGCCAGCACATTCTCCAGATCTCTCACCAATTCAAAACGTCTGGTCAATGGCAGCCGAGCAACTGGCTCGTCACAATACGCCAGTCACTACTCTTGATGAACTGTGGTATCGTGTTGAAGCAGCATGGGCAGCTGTACCTGTACACGCCATCCAAGCTCTGTTTGACTCAATGCCCAGGCGCATCAAAGCCGTTTTACGGACAGAGATGGTTGTTCTGGGTACTGATTTCTCAGGATCTATGCACCCAAATTGCGTGAAAAAGTGATCACATGTCTGTTCTCGTATAATATATTTGTCCAATGAATACCCGTTTATCATCTGCATTTCTTCTTGGTGTAGCAATTTTAATGGCCAGTAGTATATTAATCAGGTGACATCCAATGACCAGTCAACGTTCGAAATCACTGAGCTCTCGTGACCGACCAAATCTGGTGTCTCTGATTCCTAGTGGTAACACAATACTCCCCGCTTCCTTTTATACTAGTGGTTCCCTCACTGATGACGTCTAGACCGATTCCGTATTTAAATCGGTCGTACGGGTACTTTGGGTCAGGTAGTGTATACCAGTGTTCTATATATTCCGAAAAGCAAACAAAATAACTCATTCTTTACATGTCTTAACAGTAGCTTCCAAACAGTCTTGCATATCACACCACAAGATTGAAAGGTAAATGACGTAATCCCACTTGTTGCCATATGACGCTACGTAATGCAACAAGGAGCATTGTTGAACAAGATCGCTGTGGTGGTGCAGATGCTATGGTGTGGGGATAATATTGCATGTGCGACTGGCCTCCAAATTTCTGTGTTCACCAGTCAACGTTATCGTGACATTACACTCCTTCCCCATGTGCATCTTTCTAGGGTGCTTTCGGTCAGACTTCATTTTTCTGTACGACAGTGCGCGACTTAATTGAATTGTACATGTCGAAAATCACTTGGAACGAGAGGACATTCGGCGAATGGCTTGTTCCAATTGTTCCTCCGACTTCTATTCCATGGAGCACGTTTGGGATGCGTTGGGGACAGGTACGCATGCACCATCGACCATCAAGCGTTTGTCAACCGCGCTGGTGGGGGAATGGAAGGCCCTACCATGAGAGCTCCTTACCAATCTTGTGACCAGCAGGTGAGCACTTTGCGATGCCTGCATTTTCGTTCTTGATGATTACATACCATATTAAAATCCATGTCCCGCCTTCCGTTATGTGCAGGAGACGATCACAATTCGCTGTGACTTTAGTGTATTTATCGTCTTTGAAGAAAAGTGTCACTTCTGTTCCTTTCATTGCGTATTTAATTAAGCTTCATTGTTTTATATACTGCAGAAGTTCTTTTTATGCATGGACCAAGTTTCATATAGCTGTATGACTTGGCAATGACACAACTTGTGGAAGTTACTTTCATCCTTTATTTTTGCATACCAGTATATGCAACACTTCACCGAATAGTAAAATTTTTGTTTCATCAGAACTCTAGGGAGCTGAAAAACAAGGTAGATCTCCTTGTAAGTATATATCGTCATGGAGAATTTAAAATGCTGAAGTCGTTGAAATCACTGCAAACTACTAATTCTTTCTTCTTGTCTGACAGGAAGATAAATAATGGGTCTGGGTTTCTCATAAGAATCTGAAAGTTTCGAGTGGAATGTGCAGGCTCATACAATTACAAAAGGTGTATTCTGGAGTTAGAACTGACAATAATATTCTAGATGCTGATCAACACAAAACCTGCTTGTTTCAATATTTTTATTGTCACATCCAACTTCTACATATGTTGCAACTGCTGTTTTTTCCGTGCTGAACCTATACGAAAATGGTGCTGGTCTGTAACACCTGACATTTAACTTCTTTATCCCTGTGATTACATTGTGATCAGGGAAGCACATACATCTATAACTTCAGAATTCTCCATGTCTTCTACACTTACAAGGAAATCTACTTTGTTTTTCAGCTCCCTAGAGTTATACAGGGTGAGTCAGCTAACATTACCGCTGGATATATTTCGTAAACCACATCAAATACTGACGAATCGATTCCACAGACCGAACGTGAGGAGAGGGGCTAGTGTAATTGGTTAATACAAACCATACACAAATGCACGGAAGTATGTTTTTTAACACAAACCTAGGTTTTTTTAAATGGAACCCCGTTAGTTTTGTTAGCACATCTGAACATATAAACAAATACGTAATCAGTGCCGTTTGTTGCATTGTAAAATGTTAATTACATCCGGAGATATTGTAACCTAAAGTTGACGCTTGAGTACCACTCCTCCGCTGTTCGATCATGTGTATCGGAGAGCACCGAATTACGTAGGGATCCAAAGGGAACGGTGATGGACCTTAGGTACAGAAGAGACTGGAACAGCACATTACGTCCACATCCTAACACCTTTTTATTGGTCTTTCTCACTGACGCACATGTACATTACCATGAGGGGTGAGGTACACGTACACGCGTGGTTTCCGTTTTCAATTACGGAGTGGAATAGAGTGTGTCCCGACATGTCAGGCCAATAGATGTTCAATGTGGTGGCCATCATTTGCTGCACACAATTGCAATGTCCGGCGTAATGAATGTCGTACACGGCGCAGTACATCTGGTGTAATGTCGCCGCATGCTGCCACAGTACGTTGTTTCATATCCTCTGGGGTTGTAGGCACATCACGGTACACATTCTCCTTTAACGTACCCCACAGAAAGAAGTCCAGAGGTGTAAGATCAGGGGAACGGGCTGGCCAATTTATGCGTCCTCCACGTCCTATGAAACGCCCGTCGAACATCCTGTCAAGGGTCAGCCTAGTGTTAATTGCGGAATGTGCAGGTGCACCATCATGCTGATACCACATACGTCGACGCGTTTCCAGTGGGACATTTTCGAGCAACGTTGACAGATCATTCTGTAGAAACGCGATGTATGTTGCAGCTGTTTGGGCCCCTGCAATGAAGTGAGGACCAATGAGGTGGTCGCCAATGATTCCGCACCATACATTTACAGTCCACGGTCGCTGTCGCTCTACCTGTCTGAGCCAGCGAGGATTGTCCACGGACCAGTAATGCATGTTCCGTAGATTCACTGCCCCGTGGTTTGTGAAATCCGCTTCATCGATAAACAGGTAGAACTGCAACGCATTCTCTGTTAATGCCCATTGACAGAATTACACTTGATGATTAAAGTCATCACCATGTAATTGCTGATGTAGCGACACATGAAACGGGTGAAAGCGGTGACGATGCAGTATGCACATGACAATACTTTGACTCAGCCCACCGGCTCTCGCAATGTCCCGTGTACTCATGTGTGGGTTCATGGCAACAGCAGCTAACACACCAACTGCACCCGCTTCTCCTGTGACGGGCCTGTTACGGACCCGTTTGCGTGCTACGACCATACCTGTTGCATACAGTTGGCGGTAGATGTTTTGCAGTGTGCGGCACGTTGGATGCTCTCTGTCCGGGTACCGTTCTGCATACACCCTGCAGACTTCAGCTGCATTTCGTCGACACTCGCCATAGATGAGTATCATCTCCGCCTTTTCAGAGTTCGAATACACCATGGTCACAGTTCCTACAACACTACACTATCACAAACGCCTGGTAACACGGTGTACTACAGTTGGTCTGCATGCGGAGACGAATGCAGAATAACAATAGCAGCAAGCGCTACATGCGGACACTGCGACAGCTAGACCAAACCACAACAGTGCACTACAGCCACACTCGTAAACACGGTCGTCATCGTAAACATGTCCCTGCAGATGCTGCTCGCCGACCGTAGCCCGTGTTTGTTACAACACGCAACTGAACGTCGGAGGTTTCAAGCGTCAACTTTAGGTTACAATATCTCCGGATGTAATTAACATTTTACAATGCAACAAACGGCACTGATTACGTATTTGTTTATATGTTCAGATGTGCTAACAAAACTAACGTGGTTCCAGTTAAAAAAACGTAGGTTTGTGTTAAAGAACGTACTTCCGTGCATTTGTGTATGGTTTTTATTAAACAATTAAACTAGCCCCTCTCCTCACGTTCGTTCGGTCTGTGGAGTCGGTTCGTCAGTATTTGATGTGGTTTACGAAATATATCCAGCGGTAACGTTAGGTGACTCACCCTGTATATATATATATATATATATATATATATATATATATATATATATATATATATATATATATATATATATATAGGGTGGTCGTCCATTGATCGTGACCAGGCCAAATATTTCACGAAATAAGCGTCAAACGAAGAAACTACAAAGAACGAAACTTGTCTAGCTTGAAGGGGGAAACAAGATGGCGCTGTGGTTGGCCCGCTAGATGGCGCTGCCATAGGTCAATCGGATATCAACTGCGTTTTTTTAAACAGGAACCCATATTTTTTATTACATATTCGTGTAGTATGTAAAGAAATATGAATGTTTTAGTTGGACCACTTTCTTCGCTTTGTGATAGATGGCGTTGTAACAGTCACAAACATATGGCTAACGATTTTAGACGAACATTTGGTATCAGGTAGGTTTTTTGAATTAAAATACAGAACGTAGGTACATTTGAACATTTATTTCGGTTGTTCCAATGTGATATATGTACCTTTGTGAACTTATCATTTCTGAGATCACATGCTGTTACAGCGTGATTACCTGTAAATATCACATTAATGCAATAAATACTCAAAATTATGTCCGTCAACCTCAGTGCATTTGGCAATACGTGTATCGACATTCCTCTCAACAGCGAGTTGTTCTCCTTCTGTAATGTTCACACATGCATTGACAATGCGCTGACGCATGTTGTCAGGCGTTGTCGGTGGATCACGATACCAAATACCCTTCAACTTTCCCCACAGAAAGAAATCCGGGGACTTCAGATCCGGTGAACGTGCGGGCCATGGTATGGTGCTTCGACGACCAGTCGACCTGCCATGAAATACGCTGTTCAATACCGCTTCAACTACACGCGAGCTATGTGCCGGACATCCATCATGTTGGAAGTATATCGCCATTCCGTCATGCAGTGAAACATCTTCTAGTAACACCGGTAGAACATGACGTAGGAAATCAGCATACATTGGCCCATTTAGATTGCCATCGATAAAATGGGGGCCAATTATCCTTCCTTCCATAATGCCACACCTTACATTAACCCGCCAAGTTCGCTGTTGTTCCACTTCTCGGAGCCATCATGGATCTTCTGTTGCCAAATAGTGCATATTATGTCGGTTTACGGTACCGCTGTTGGTGAATGACGCTTCGTCGCTAAATACTCGGGTCATTTCCAAAAGAAATGCGCACTATTTTTGTAAAATTACAGTTTTCATTCTGCATGTGTGAAAGTTTTACAGTTTGTAGATACATCCTTCCCGCTTGTTTTCAAACTTACTTCAACCTGTTCCCATGAGTGGCGCCGTCACAGCATGTCTTCAAGATGGCTTCTACACTTGACGTTCGTCAGAAGCAACGTGCTGTCATAGAATTCCTGTGCTATGAAAACGAGGCAGTGGGAAACATCCACAAGAGGTTCAAAATGGTGTATGGAGATGCTGCTGTCGGTCGCAGTACAGTTAGTCGGTGGGCAAGCAGGTTACGTGATGAAAGCGGGCACGGCAATATTGACGATTGTCCTCGCAGCGGCAGGACTCGTACTGCACACACTCCAGACAATGTGCACAGAGTTAACGAATTGGTGACTGCTGACAGACGCATCACAGTGAACGAATTGTCACACTACGTGGGATAGGGGAAGGAAGTGTTTTCAGAATACTTAGAATGTTGGCGTTAAAAAAGGCTTGTGCCAGGTGGGTTCCGCGGTACGCAGCGAAATTTTGGAACAGTACGAGAATGGTGGAGATGAGTTTCTTGGAAGAACTGTGACAGGTGATGAAACATGGCTCCGACATTTTTCACCAGAGATGAAGAGGCAGTCAATGGAGTGGCATCATGCAAATTCACCCAAGGAAAAAAAAAATTCAAAACCACACCCTCTGCTGGAAAAGTTATGGTTATAGTGTTTTTCGATTCCGAAGGACTCTTGCTTGTGGACGTCATGTCAAGTGGAACGACCATAAATTCTGATGCATATGTGACGACACTGAAGAAACTTCAAGCTCGACTGAGTCGTGTTCGACCACATCGGCAAAAGCAGGATGTTTCGCTGTTGCACGACAATGCACGGACACATGTCAGTCAAAAACCCATGGAAGCGATCACAAAACTCGGATGGACAACACTGAAACACTCGCCTTACAGTCCTGGCCTGGCTCCATGTGACTATCATCGCTTTGGGAAACTGAGGCACTCTCATCGTGGAACAAGGTTTGAAGATGATGACTCCCTTGTGCACGCTGCCAAACAGTGGCTCCAACAGGTTGGTCCAGAATTTTACCGTGCGGGTATACAGGCGCTGTTTCGAAGATGGCTTAAGGCAGTTGAGAGGGATGGAAATTACGTTGAGAAATGAAAATATTGTTCCTAAAGGATGTATCTGCACACTGTCAAACTTTCAAACGAGTAGAATAGAAGAGGGATTTTTAAAAAAATAGTGTGCATTTCTTTTGGAGTGACCCTCGTAGAACGCGTGCAAAAAACCTGTCATCGTCCCGTAATTTCTCTTGTGCCCAGTGGCAGAACTGTACACGACGTTCAAAGTCGTCGCAATGCAATTCCTGGTGCATAGAAATATGGTACGGGTGCAATCGATGTTGATGTAGCATTCTCAACACCGACGTTTTTGAGATTCCCGATTGTCGCGCAATTTGTCTGCTACTGATGTGCGGTTTAGCCGCGACAGCAGCTAAAACACCTACTTGGGCATCATCATTTGTTGCAGGTCGTGGTTAACGTTTCACATGTGGATAAACAATTCCTGTTTCCTTAAATAACGTAACTATCCGGCGAACGGTCCGGACACTTGGATGTCGTCATCCAGGATATCGAGCAGCATACATAGCACACGCCCGTTGGGCATTTTGATCACAATAGCCATACATCAACACGATATCGACCTTTTCCGCAATTGGTGAACGGACAATTTTAACACGGGTAATGTATCACGGAGAAAATACCGCCCGCACTGGAGGGATGTTACGTGATACCACGCACTTATACGTTTGTGACTATTACAGCGCCATCTATCACTAAGCGAAAAAGTGGTCCAACTAAAACATTCATATTTCTTTACGTACTACACGAGTATGTAATAAAAAATGGGGTACCTGTTTAAGAAAACGCAGTTGATAACTATTTGACCTATGGCAGCGCCATCTGGTTTCCTCCTTCAAGCTAGACAAGTTTCGTATTTGTAGTTTTTTCGTTTGACGCTTATTTCGTGAGATACTTAGCCCGGTCATGATCAATGGACCATCCTATATATATATATATATATATATATATATATATATATATATATATATATTCGATAGTAAAATCCGTCATAAATAATCCGTCATAATTGAGAAGAGTGTGGATGTCCAGATCTACAAAACTTGAGGAAAAATTAATTTCATTACCTGTTATAAAAGTTGTCAGTGACTCAGAAAGGAATTCCATGAGGAGCAGCAAAAATTTTTGTTCATTTACACAATTACATAACATGTATGACAGGTAGCAAAGCAAGTTTTACATTTAACCCAGGACAATTTCTTCTGGACAATTCCTTCTATTTCATGGACCAGTTTTTATTTATAAACTGTCAGACTGTAAGAAAACTTTATTTGTAGGTCTGGAAGACCTAAAGTTAAAACTTATCATGTACATATCCAACAAACGGATCCATTCCACACCATTTCGATAAAAGAAATCGTTCAAATGATGTATAGAACATGCAACTAATTAACTAACTAGTTAACATATTATAATCGTAACACCTTTAGTCTTAAATGTCTGTTTATAACAATTTTATATACAACTACTGCCTGTAAAATGTTTTATTACCGAGGCAATCTAATCAAATAATCTTAATCTCTGTTTCTCAAATATGTATCGGTGGTCAATTAAACTGGTAGACGGAATATAGATTTAACATTTCATTCATTTCTCAACCAGAAGTTGTCAACGAAAATATTGTTGACAGCAATACGAATTTATGGTATGTTTCGTCTTGTATTACAGCAGCAATTTTACTTGAATCAAGTTAACCACTTATAGCATCACGTAACTTTGAATCCAACTACTGCCGACTTCTTTGTCAATTAATTAGTATGTTTTAATTTTGTGCCTTCCAAGTATCCAGGAAAGAAATTAAAAAATAATATTACAAGACTAAAACAAAAATTATTTCATAAACGAGACTGACACATAGTGAAAAGATTAACCTTAATATCCAGCGATGTCTTTGACTTTGATATACAAGAAAGTAATAGTGAATGATTCAAAGTTGAAAAATATGCATTCAAACAAAATCGATAACAGACAAAAGTGAAATTTCGCTTTTATGAAGTCCAGTTAGTTAACTGATAAATTTAAAGACACATGTTTAACGATGGATGTCTAGCTAGAATGAGAAACACTATCAACTTTGAAAAATTAATGACGCCTTTCTTCTCTATTGGCTGTTCCATTTTGCTTACATCAGTAAGAGTATAAGATCTCCTCTTGAAATGATTAGTATTCGAAATTTGGAGAGAAGGTCTGGTATTTGAAATTTGGAGAGAGAATTGTTTTTAACAGATGAATCGCTTTTTGGCAACAAAGTGGCCTGTTCCTCACCTACGAATAGGTCAATGGCCTTCCACTTGTGATATAATGTATGGTGTGCTACTTGCTGCTAAACAATCCAGTATTAAATATCTCGGAAGCTAATATCCTACATACATATCGCTGACATGTCGTCTTATGCTGTAGTGATAAGCAGACGACAGCAATCAAAGTGCAAACTGGAATTATTCTGGGTAAAAGTTGTCGTGCAAATCACTATCGAATAGCATGTTTCCCAATTTAAATTAAAATACATTTCCAATGTTTTCATATTGCAATCATTTTTTTTTGTCTTCTGAAAGACAAGATTCTTTCCGATTTGTTACAACTACCACAGAGGTGAGCACTCTTAACGCAGCACACGGGTGCAGGTGGAGGACAGCCCTATCGACCTCGCAAGTCAAACAATGTGCGTCGATCAGCCAGAGAGTCCAAACGGTGATTGATGCCAGTGGAACAATGGCGGGTCAGCTTTTCTCTGCTTGTGAATGCCAAAGTCAACAACTCAACCGCAGAGTTTCTCTGGGTAAACAACCGGCACTTTGAGAAGGGACCAGCAGAGTTCCAGCTTTGGTTGTAATAAGGAAATGAAATCAGGGAAAGTAATAAACTTCAGTTAACTCAAAGACAAAATGTCAAGTACAGGTTTAATAATCTTATTCAGGAATAAGAATTTTGAAGATTTCTTTATTTTCAAATTAAATGATTATTTTTGAACTGCTTTTAGATTTACATGTTTTCACATATTCCTCTACTTTTTTGAACCACTGGCAGATAGCAGAAATGATAATGATGAGCTTAAAACCTCATTAAACATTTCATATTTCAGACATTTAGATGCCAGCTCCTCGAGAAGCATTTCCATCATTTATGTACTAGTGATGTGTACGGTGAAAACTGACAAGTGCCATAAAGACTCACATCCATTTTATTTCTTTTGAGCGACGTTGACAGTTCCTGCGTTTTTATATTTAAACCACTTGACAATGACTTGAAGTCGATATTGCAGTTGTGGGATTTACACACTTGATAATGACTTGAAGTCGATATTGAAGTTGTGGGATTTACAATAAATATGTGTCATCAGTGGCGAAAATGTTATCCTTCAAAACATTTAACGAGACAGCGATCTTAAGTCAAACTAAATTTCATATGAAGCTTTATTGTAACATTTAGGGAGCTAGCGAATACGTATTGCAGATTTCTGTGTCGTGATATGTTAGTAACGGAGCTCTCCCATTCGTGGAAGGTGATACTGGACCGGCCCCAGCAGGGTATAATAGCGGGCGTCTAAGGGTCCTCATGACAAACGAGTCGGCAACACAAAAAATCTGTATAGATTAGAAATTGAAGTTACCCACTGCATTTACCTGTCTGTATGTGAAGGCTAATCTCATGGACAACTGTAGAGATGTTGATACGGTTCCCAGTAATAGGTACATTGATTCATGAGGAAGGTTTGTGGGCACAATTTATATTTATAATAATGATGTGTACTATATGTACTCCTATTGCTATATGTGCAACATGTAATTAGCGCTTGGAGTGACGTCTCGTTGCAATGATGCAACTACGAGCTGGTGAACGGCAGAGGAGGCGGTATCTAGCGAGAAAGGCAATAAACAGCTGCCGCAGAGTCTACACATATCTATATCTCTATCTATATACATTATAAATTAAAGTCCCGTGTTGTGTTTTTCTGTCTGTATGTGAAGGCTTGTCTGTGGAACTACTGTAGGAATTCTGATTCGTTTTCCAGCAATAGACAGACTGATTCGCGATGAATTTGTGTGTGTGTGTGTCTAATTTATTACCGCTACGCCAGATAAGTCGTCCGGCCATAGATAATAGATACTTTCCGCTGGCCGTGCGAAGCCGTGGGGAAGGGGGTGATGAATTGCTCGGAATGAAGTAGAATTTTTTTTTGTAGGCATCTAATACGAATCAAGTCAACGATCTCTCTCCAAAATTTACACTCCGTGTCTCAAATTCACAGTGGCGTCCAGTCAGGTGCGTGGCACTGGAGTTGGAAAACTCGCTAAGTCTTCTACAAGAATGGCTGACGGAATTTCTGCACTATATGGGGTGAGCTCGATTTCTCGGAAAGCGAGTCTCTTCTGTGCCTTATTCCATCCGAAAAGTCTGGATGTGTTGCCATATGTGGATATGTCGTTAACTGTCTTCTGAAGATGGCGATGTTATTCAGTTCTTTAACATAGTTCAGGAGGTTATTCCAGAGTGGTTTCTTATTACTGAGAAGGACTTAGAGAAAGTGTCTGAACGATGGAGTGGGACCGAAAGATTTTTGCTCTGACGTGAACCGCTATTTTTGCCACTCTGTTCAGACAAGAGCGTTAAAGTCCGGGAGAGAGACTATGGTGGGGGAGGGGGGGGGGACGTGTACGTTGATAAAACAGTTGAGAAGACAGTGGATACAGAAATCTCTGCGCTTGTCTGCACGCATCCAGGATAGCTGTGCATATGACGGTGAAACATGATCAAAGAGTCAAACATCAGAGATATAACGAAAAAAGGCATTTATAACAAGTTCCAGGAGCCGTGAGATTTGCCGAGAGAGGCCTTGCAGAATAATATCGTTGTGATCAATAACTGGAAGCGTAAGTGTTTGTGCAAGTTTATTGTTCAGGTCAAGATGAAAGAGATTATTATGTTTTGGCGGGGTATGGATCGATTCTGAAGTCTTCTTGCACACTGCAGTTACACGCTCAGTCCAATCTAGCTTTTCATCTATTATTGCTCCATGACTCTGGCGAGGAGGAGAATTTGATATTTATCCAAATTACTGTTAAAGATGGTTGGATTTCCCGATATTTCCGACTAATGAGCCTAGAATGACCAATCAGTACCGCTTCGGTTTTCGGTGGGTTGAGCGTTAGCCCCATATCCTGCGCCCATTTTGATAGTGCACGCAGGTCGGTTTGGAGATCTTCGACAACTGTCTTTGGGGTTATTAATTTTGCACTTAGATATATTATATGTTTTATTATCGTAATAAAACACACAACAAAAAAGGTTTTCTATCACCCCAGTTCCCAGAAATCCTGAAGATAGACGTTGACTGTGGGTATTGTGTCACTGACACAGTCTCTTTGACTGTTCAGAGATGTCACTAAACCTGCCCAAAGATGTAAACAATCATGCATGAACAGCGCCTATTAGATGGAGGGGGTTCGACAACCGATCAGTTCCAGTCATTCCACGAGGGAGGAGGTACACGGCTCGTGTTGTCTCTAGTTCAGCCATACCTAGACGGTCAGTACCGCGATTCGATTGCGTCCGCACTGTTACTTTGTGCCAAGAAGGGCTCTCAACAACAAGTGTCCAGGCGTCTCAGAGTGAACCAAAGAGACGTTGTTCGGACGTGGAGGAGATACAGAGAGACAGGAACTCTCGATGACATACCTCGCTCAGGCCGCCCAAGGACTACTACAGCAGTGGACGAGAGCTACCTACGAATTTTGGCTCGGAGGAATCCTGACAGCAACGTCATTATGTTGGATAATGCTTTTCTTGCAGCCACAGGTTCAAATGGTTCAAATGGCTCTGAGCACTATGGGA
Organism: Schistocerca nitens; assembly: GCF_023898315.1. NCBI lineage: Eukaryota > Metazoa > Arthropoda > Insecta > Orthoptera > Acrididae > Schistocerca > Schistocerca nitens. The sequence continues at coordinate 313,700,445 of NC_064619.1, read as the reverse complement.
CTTAACTTCTGAGGTCATCAGTCCCCGAGAACTTAGAACTACTTAAACCTAACTAACATAAGGACATCACACACATCCATGCCCGAGGCAGGATTCGAACCTGCGACCGCAGCAGTCGCGCGGTTCCAGACTGTAGCGCCTAGAACCGCTCGGCCACCCCGGCCGGTGCAGCCACAGGACGTCGTGTTACGACTCAAACTGTGTGCAATGGGCTGCATGATGCGCGACCTCACTCCCGACGTCCATGGCGAACTCCATCTTTGCAACCACGACACCATGCAGCGCGGCACAGTTGGGCCCACCAACATGCCGAATGAACCGCTCAGGATTGGCATCACGTTCTCTTCACCGGTGAGTGTCGCATATGCTTCCAACCAGAAAATCGTCGGAGACCTGTTTGGAGGCAATCCGGTCCGACTGAACAAATTAGACACACTGTCCAGCGAGTGCAGCAAGGTGGAGGTTCCCTGCTGTTTTGGGGTGGCATTATGTGGGGCCGACGTACGCTGCTGGTGGTCATGGAAGGCGCCGTAACGGCTGTATGATACGTGAATGACATCCTCTGACCGATAGTGCAACCATATCGACAGCATACCGGTGAAGCATTCGTCTTCGTGTACGAAAATTCGCTCCCCCATCGTGCACATCTTGTGTATGACTTCCTTAAGGATAACGACATCGCTCGACTAGAGTGGCCAGCATGTTCCCCAGACATGAATCCAATCGAACATGCCTGGGATAGGTTGAAAAGGGCTGTTTGTAGGCGACGTGACCCACCAACCACTCTGAGGGATCTACGCCGAATCACCGTTGGGGAGTGGGAAAGCCTGGACCAATAATGCCTTGATGATCTTGTGGAGACTGTGTCACGACGAATCAGGGATGCACCAATGCAAGAGGACGTTCTACTGGGTATTAGAGAAATCAGTGTGTAGACCAATATGGACCACCAGCTCTGAAGGTTTTCTGTATGGTGGTACAATGTGCAGTTAGTGGTTTTCATGAGCGATAAAAAGGGCGAAAATAATGTTTATGTTGATCTCTATTCCAATTTTCTGTATTGATTCCGGAACTCTCGGAACCGAGGAGATGCAAGACTTTTTTGATGTGTATAGTTTAGTATTATGCTAATAGGATACTACGAGTTTACTTTTTTTGTGTCAGAAACTCTGATTGATAAGTACGAAATTCGATTAACTTTATTGCACCAGTTTTCTATGGTCGCAATTTATTATGCCCACACATTATGTGTACATTTCTCCTGTATGCGCTACCAGTTTTCGGTTTCTGTTTTCTACAGTTTTCATCATCTTTTCACTGTTCTTCTTATGTTTTTGTCACAGCTCGAGCGACACAGGGAACGACTTTTATACTTTCTGTGCAACGGTTACTTTACAGAAGTTCGTTGCTTCTATAGTTTTAGATATTTGCGTTTATTCGAGACATGAGGTGCATCCCTGTTGTTGACTTCTCTGATATAATGCGTTGTTTTGTAAGTTAGAATCATCGTCGGGCAACCTCAGCAGCCGCTGACACTATATGGTGGCTATTAAGGCGAGGAAGGTGGTGTACCATCGGGAAATACGGCGAGAGTCTGTGCAAACTGCTACGGAGAGGTTTGTAGTAAACATGGTAGCATGCCAGACAGAACAGAAATCCTTATATCTCTATGAGCGTGACGGCTTTGGAATGAAAAATTTTCCTTGCAGATGCACAACCAACGTCCGAACTCCTGCGGTAATCAGAAATCTGCGGGTACGGCGCTAAAGGGCGATGGGGGGGGGGGGGGGGGGGCTGTTGCAGTGCAGCGAGCGAGACTGGACGAGGTGGTTAAGGCAATCGTTCCATAGAAGTGGATCATCCGGTTTTGAGTCCTGTCCAGCACAGGTTTTCAGTTCTCACAGTTGCATTACTGCAGTGCCCTGTGTGCCTGGAAGTAGTTATTTCCTTCCTCTCTCTTTCTCACCCTGTTCCCTTTTAATTCTTTTCACCTTAATTATTAATGCACGGTGATAGTTAGTCGACTTCGAACGTGCAATAATATTTGGTATAAGGAGCATATCCTATAGCATATTGGAAGTACACAAGAATTCGGGTCCCCGAGGCTGAGTGTCGTCAGTGTAACGCCAGCATCACAGGGACAATGTTACCACACATGTAAACTTCTGCAGAAGACGGCCACAAATATTTGACTATCGGTCGTCACATCACGTCCGTAAGCCATATGTGCGATCTCATGTCTGTTAGTCCATATGAAATGGGGCATCAGGGTCCCACTTTTCACCCAGAATGTACAAAGACCAACGCAGACTTTAGAACTTATGGACTGAATCGCATCCTTTTGCAGATTCCTTGACACAACGATCAACGATTGCTATGGGACAACGAATATCGTCAGCTGACCATGGAACAGTGTTACATGGTTCAATGAATCCCAGTTTCAGCCGTACTAACGTCATACACGCTTCAGTACTTGGAGTATGCTATATGAAGCTATGGACACTGTGTGCCAGCAAGCTTCTGTTCAGATAAGACAGTTCTCAGTTATGGTAGTAGTGGGATAAAGCCGAACCTGGAACGCTGTTGATATCAAATTGATATGGTAATTGTCAGCCAGAGTGGCCGAGCGGTTCTAGGCGCTTCAGTCTGGAACCGCGCGACCGCTACGGTCGCAGGTTCGAATCATGCCTCGGCCATGGATGTTTGTGACGTCCTTAGGTTTGTTAGGTTTAAGTAGTTCTAAGTTCTAGGGGACTGATGACCTCAGATGTTAAGTCCCATAGTGCTCAGAGCCATTTTTTGATATGCTAATTATTTAAATTGATCAATTAGATGACCAATACCCATACCCATACCCTTAACTTGCTGTTCTGTTGAGTGGTTTTTCACATAACCCCCCTCCTCACCCCAGGTATCCTTTAACCCACTGTTCAGCTAGGTGGTTTCCTTCCCTCACATGTCCCCATCCTCCTCCTCCTCCCTCACCCCCCTAGGCAAAGGGACACTTTTTTTATTATCACCCCTTCCCCAGTTCAGTTCTGAACCTTTTTTCCCCTCCTGGGAAATCCCCTAGCCCTCCTGTTCCCTCCCCAAATTCGACCCTCTCCTCACCAACATTAAAACTGCCAGGAAAAAGACTCAATATGTGCTGGGGAAGAAGGATCTTAGGACGCAAAATTCATATCAGTGTCAATAACATATTGCTCAGCTTAGTTTGCATTTTCTTTATTTAATGTTCGTGGGGGACAGGGCTCCTCCACTAACCACCGCTCCTCATCCCCACTTTTACTGACATAATATCTACTAATATCTACTAAATATCACTGATCACAGACCAGAAGTCAGCATCCATTGATATGCAATACCTGAGAAACCACCTCAGCTCTCTCTCAAGTGGCTACTTCCAGTTGAAACACCTGCGCCTCAGACTTGTATACCAATGTGATGTACCTACCTGCTCAATAGACTTCCATTTGTTCTCATGGATCTCAATCAAAGCACTTAGTGATGGTATTCCTTTGATCAGGAAATTCCAGACTCGCTTTCTGTCTGTCTCTGTCTCTCTCAAGCGGTTACTTCCTGTTTGCATGAACAATGCATGAACCGTGTCCAAAGGTGGAGGTTTTCACCTCTCGTCGGAATACTGTGTTCCTACTGAGTACTGCTAGGACAAAGGGAGAGATAGCGCAATAGCGTTATCGGAAATGGCGGGAAATAGTCAGTTTGCACTACCCATTCAAATAAACTGTTTAAAAATAACAGGGATCTAATAGATCGCTTAAAACACTCACCACCACTTTATGATGATTCTTCTTTGTAATAAAATATCTTTTCAACGTTTGAGAATCACATGTAAACATTTTGCAAACCAAGTAATTAAATTTTCTGCCAGAAACAGATCGTAATAGTAACTGTTTCCAAGGTCTTGTATGCACCAGTGTTTGAGAACATAAGCACATTCCTCCTTACGCTAAATAAATGTGACAAAAAAAATCTTCGGATCTCACACACTATCAATCGTAAAGCACGTGCTGTCTGCTGACTGCCAGGGACCTGCGTAGCACTGACCAGGAGATGAGTTGACACCCACACTCACGCCAGCAACGGCTGCAGTTGCCACTCAGAAGCCAGAGAGTCTGTCACCGTGCCTGTCAGGCAGTAAACCGATCAATGTATGTGGGTGAATAATAGTCCAGTGTAAACACGCACCAGACTAAGTTTTCTCAGGCAACAAAGACATCCACGTCTGTCGTCACTCAATGAGGGTTACTGGTTAATTCGCTATTCAGCCACCCTGAGGGCGCCGCCACTGGGACTTGTCCCCACAGCTGTGGCCAAGATCCGACAGGTCGACGGTTTCTTTATACGCAACAGTCACATGAGGCTAAGCCATAGCTTCTGGTCGCCAAACCCTCACGACTACCCCTACTGCTGCGTCAGCACTCTGTGAGTGAAGCACGTGTGACTTGGATGTGTAGTTCTAATCGAAATTCCAAACCTAAACTAGACTCTCCCTGGTTTAAAAATTCACTTTACCTAATCCGAGACAGGGATGTTTCTTTGTCCTATGAACGTCAATTTCTGACATGAAATGTAGATTCCTACATTTTATAAGAGCTGTTTTCGAAGACCGAATATATTGGAGTATACACACGTCCTCACATCACTAAAGTATCGTTACTACTTGTGAAAATCCTACACAATGGTGTGGCACAGGATACATTTCCTCTAAGTATTCCCTTACTGGGGGAAAAGAGAATCTGTTCTTATTGGCTTAATATCTGGTACGTCCTGCATCACAGGAGTGAAATATTAAAGTCATGTTTGACTCATTATGGAGCGCTAAGAGCATCTACATCTACGTGATTACTCTACTATTCACAACAAACTGCCTGTCAGAGGGTTCGATAAACCACCATCAAGCTGTCTCTCTACCATTTTTCTGTGTGAACACTGATTTCTGTTATTTTATCGTGATGATCATTTCTTCCTGTGTAGGTGGGTGTCAACAGAATGTTTTCGCAATCGGAGGAGAAAACTGGCGATTGAAATTTCAGTGGAAGATCCCGTCGCAACGAAAATGGCCTTTGTTTTAATGGCTCTGAGCACTATGGGACTCAACTGCTGTGGTCGTAAGTCCCCTAGAACTTAGAACTACTTAAACCTAACTAACCTAAGGACAGCACACAACACCCAGCCATCACGAGGCAGAGAAAATCCCTGACCCCGCCGGGAATCGAACCCGGGAACCCGGGCGTGGGAAGCGAGAACGCTACCGCACGACCACGAGATGCGGGCGCCTTTGTTTTAATGTTTGGCACTCCAATTCACGTTTCATGTCTGTGGCACTATCTCTACTATTTCGGGATAATACAAAATGAGCTGCCCTTCTTTGAACGTTTTCTATGTCGTCCGTGAGTCCCATCTGATGCAGATCCCACACCACACAGCAATACTCCAGAACAGAGCGGACAAGCGTGTTGTATGCAGTTTCTTTAGTAGACCTGTTGCACCTTCTAAGTGTTCTGCCAATGAATCGCAGTCTTTGGTTTGCTATACCCACAACATTATCTATGTGATCGTTCGAATTTAGGTTATTTGTAATTGTAATACCTAAGTATTTAGTTGAATTTCCAGCCTTCAGAGTTGTGTGACTTATCGCGTAATCGAAATTTAGCAGATTTCTTTTAGTACTCAAGTGAATCACTTCACACTTTTCTTTGTTTAGGGTCAATTTCCACTTTTCACACCATACAGATATCTTATCTAAATCATTTTTCAATTCGTTTTGGTCATCTGATGACTTTGTAAGATCGTAAATGACAGCATCATCTGCAAACAATCTAAGACGGCTACTCAGATTGTCTCCTGTGTCGTTAATATAGATCAGGAACAATAGAGGGCCTATAATACTCCCTTGGGGAACGCCGGATATTACTTCTGTTTTATTCAATGACTTTCCGTCTATTACTACGAACTGTGACGTTTCTGACAGGAAATCACGAATCCAGTCGCACAACTGAGGCGATATTCCAAAGGCACTAAGTTTGGTTCTACATTAGTTACATGATGCCTCTTCGCTTTCAGGTTCAAATGCTTCGTTACCTATGAAGTTTCTTTAGGTAGCAGCCTAGAGGAGACGTAAATATCATGTTAATACCATGAATCACTTTATAAATTCGGTAGTATAGCTGATTGCTTTATTACGATAGTCATCTCACCCTGTGTGTAGGTGGGAGACTGAAATTCCGTGAAAAGATCTCGCCACAGCTAAAAATCACATCATTAGTGCTCCACCTCATGAATCGTATCCGTGTCGCTCTTGCCCTCCCTTCCAACCACCCAGCGGCACGTCATTAATATCAAATTGATTGACTAATTAATTGAATTGATCATAAGAGTACCTTTTCATGGTGAGTCATTTTTTTCCTGGAGTCAGATTACACCTACCAGGTAACCATTACAGATGCTTTTGTGAGATCTCGAGTGGCTTCCCACAGCCTAGGTTGTAACTTCCTCCAATACTAAAATGGGTGTTCACCATCGTCAAATAGATGAAGATATCCAACATTAATTACGTTCCGTCTGTTGATTGCCTTATCATGCTGGTGGAAGTAAGTCACTTAGATTAATGCCCCCGAATTAATGCTGCTACGAACTGTCAGTCTATGGGGCAGTAGAATGTTTCACTCTCTTCTCTGCCCCTGTGATGCCTCCACCCCCATCCCAGCTTTGAACAACAGCAACCGCTGCCACCGCTAAATGTGCATGAGCCTGCAGATGTGGCTTACACTCATAATAAAAGCCTGTAGAAGGATTCCTATTGGCTCCTGCCATATTAGTGGGCAAGTGATTGTTGTTTTGGATGCTTTCCTAAAAAAGAAATCCATCTGCCTACAAATTGACCTCGATCTGCGATAAAGGTGGACAGAAAGTAGATGGAGTAATCGAGTGAGAAAGGTTGTAACGAGACAGGATTTAATGTTAGACTGATGATGCATTATAGAGAGGGAGATGTTGTGACAGGTCATTTATCGCACATTTAACCATTTTTTCATTGTTCTCTCGGGCTGTGTCAGCTGTGTGGTATGACCTGCATTCGATTCATGTAGAACTGCGTGTTCTGAGTGTGACTTACGGTGCTAACTGTCGTGACCAGCAAATCTTCCCATACCATGGTCACCAGAGGACTTTCACCTTCAAATCTTGATTTCAGTAAGGCCGAGTTGTTTCTGCTTGTGTTCGGCAAAAAAGCAGTGACGGAAGCACAGCACAGAAATTTCTCTCGTTTGAAATCATTTATCCGAATTCACAATAACGACGTTAGTTGAAAAGCTTTAATCTGAGAAAGTTCATAACGTGTTGTAAGTCGATATCCTTCGAAAGTAAATATCGCAGGTTTTACTTTTCGGTCAACTAAAGATATAGCAAGTTTGTTTGTGTGGCCATTCTCCGCAGCAAGCATATAAATATTTGTTTTGTAAATAAAACTGCCTTTTCCTGCTACTAGCAGCAAGAAATGCAGTTTTATTTACAAAACAAGTAACTAAAGATGTTTTTAAGGCTCGCTTGATACTGGAACATCATTTATGTTCAAATGACCACAACTAAAACAATTAATTTAACGGGAAACAGTGCTTTACATCCATTTAACTCAATGCTAGCTTTAGTTACAGATAACTGTTGGGTTTCGTAACGCATCATATCTGATCCTCACAATGCTTCTCAATTACATTTATTTTGTGTTGTGTTTTTGTGGGCTGCGACTGTCAGTTAAATGAAGAAACGCATAATTCTGTGTCGGTCACGAAAATTAGTTTCATTCACTAAGTTTTTCGATGGTTGACCATCTTCAGGTGGAAGGCGTCTTCTACGTGGTTGGTTTTAGTGGGATGCACTCATGATTTTTTGGGGCAGCATGTGGGGCAGCTCAGAGGTAACGTTGCGATTGGCTCTGTTGATAACTGAGCTAATTAACCACAAAACTTGTAAATGTATTAAATATATATAAAACATCCGTCCTCTTAGTGAGCCACGAACAACACAAGAATTGTACATACATGTCCTAATCCATCTCCATTCTGCAAAGATTTTATAATGTAAAATCGTTGGTTTTAAATTTTTTGAACGAAAATTGCAGCTTCTTTGATATATAACAGCAACGTTGTGTGACTGATGAACAGTGGGAAGCAACTGACAGGAAGCAAATGAGAGTTTCAGCGGCAGAATGTAGCACAAACACTGCTTCATTTGCTATCTAAATACGTTAATACCTTTAAGCCATCTCCTACATTACATCTATAAGTTCTGTGTTAATTCCCTCAATTATCAACAGTGCAAATCTCAGCATAATCTCTGGGCTCACCTATTGCACAAAACAACTACCCCTTTTCACGAAAATCAACCCCCTTCCAACTGATGGTTAGTTAATCATCGAAACGTAGTGAATATAATAAATTCCCGTGACTGATGAATTATGTTTCTTTCGTTCCTCAGAACACCACTTCCAGATCCATTCAGATTTGCATTTCTTAAAAAACCGAGTACGCTTAGTATGAAACAAAAAATGTCGTCTTTCAAGCCCTCAACTATACCTTACATAATTTACACTGTTAATGGGAATACTGAGCACAACTAGAGTGTGAATTATTAATTAAACGGCTCTAGCATCGATTGAAGTCTCGTTGGAATTAGGAAATCGTAAGGAGCGTTGACAATTTTATGTCACAGAGGGGCTCGAATTTTGGTAGAATAACCTTTCTTTTTGTATACGAATGAGTCGGAGGATCAGTTTTCTACTGATCAGTAAGTTTAACGTTAACAGTTTCTACCTTCTCCAAGAGCTCGTAATTACTATTTGAAAAATAAAATAGAATTGCGTCAATACTCTGCAAGCCAGTTGTGGTGAGCGGTGGAGGGTGCTATGTGTATCACTGTCACTCACTCCCCCCTCCCATCCCTCCCTCCTTCCCTGTGCCTGTCATCAATGTTTTCCGGGGAGCCTCGTGTGAGCTCAGATCCCTCTTCCGTTACCTTCGCCTTTTTTCAGGAATGAACGCTCTCTAAAATTAACAGTAAACCACACTGCGATGCTCAACTCTTCTGTTGTTGTGTCTGCCTCACAAGCTGGTCGATCATCTTCATGACGCCTACCCGTTTACCGTATTTGGGGACTATAAGACGCACTTTTTTCTTCTGAAAATTGCCTCCAAAACGCAAATGCGCCTTTGACTCGAATTTAATATAAAAACGTCCAGTGTTTGATTTAAAATTAATGACCTTATGTTTGATGCCGCGGGAAACCTACCTGTATCTGGGAACACTGGATTCTGCTGGCAGTAGCAGTGCACCGATGCGACGAACATGAGTTGCAGGGATTCACAAGCTTGCTAACACTGTCTCACCCCCGCTTCACAAATCCAGAAAACTGTCTCGCCTATGATGCGTCACTGGAGTTTGTGGTGCCAGTGAACTTGAATTGAAAGTGATTTGTGTTATCGGTAACAGTACAGTAGCTACTTTCGTAAAGGAAAAAAAAAAGGTTTTCATATGATGCGGGCTATGTATTTAAAGTAATATCAGATCGAGAAGAACATGGAAACACAGCAGCTCAGCGGCATTTCGGCCCTTCACCAACAGAAGAAACCATTCGCGATTGACGGCCTAGCGAAGAAGAAATAGAAAAAATGACGAAGACTAAATGTGTAAATAGATGGCTGAATGCAAAATGGCGAAATCTAAATGATTAAGTGTTCAAATGGATTTAAGGACACCGACAAAATTGAATTGGAATTAATACAAAAATGATTCAAATACGCCCTCGTAAGCTAGCGCTACAGTGGAAATTAACAGCCTTTAAGGGTGCTACCGGTTTATGAAGCGACAAGGACGTAGAATGTGAACCAAAATAAAAATGTCTCAGAAAATGTCAGAACAGTATGAAGAGAGAATGTTGTCTTTCCATCGCCTCGTTATTCAACGTCGAAAGAAAACCGATGTGTTACTAAGCCAGATAGAGAATATGGACGAAAATCCTCTGACATTTGATGTGTCGAGTAACAAAATTGGTGCAGTAAAAGGTGCTATAACTGTGACTATGAAAACAAGTGGATGTCAAAAATTCCACTGCAGTATTGTCCTTTAATGTTCTGTTGACGGTACTAAACTTAATCCTGCGATCATTTTCAAGCGGAAAACAATGGCAAAACCTTCTGAAATATCGCCAGGTGTTACTGTTCACGTATATAACACGGGTTGGATGGAGGGGCTGGTATGAAATTGTGGATTAACAGTGTGTCGGAGAGAAGGAAAGGTGTTTTATTGGAGAAGAGTTCTCTTCTTGTGCTAGATCAACTTTGCAGTCATTTGAAAAAGTCTGTGAAAGAGGAATTGAGACAGGCAATTATAGAGCTCGCTGTTATTCCGAGAGGACATTCTTCTCAATTTCAACCTCTTGACATCTCGATAAATAAACCATTTAAAGTGGATATACGAGAAGGATGGAACAAATGGATGATGGATGAAACCCAACATGAATTCACGCCGAAGGGAGCTGAACAACGACCTACAGTCAAGCAGGTTTGTCAGTGGATGAAACAGTCGTGGTCTAGAGTGAGAGAAGACCTTATTGTTAAAACTTTCAGGAAGTGATGCATAAGTAACGCCCTCGGTGGCAGTGAAGACCACCTTATACAGGGTGTTACAAAAAGGTACGGCCAAACTTTCAGGAAACATTCCTCACACAGAAATAAAGAAAAGATGTTATGTGGACATGTGTCCGGAAACGCTTAATTTCCATGTTAGAGCTCATTTTAGTTTCTTCCACCTACGCTCAATGGAGCACGTTATCATGATTTCATACGGGATACTCTACCTGTGCTGCTAGAACATGTGCCTTTCAAAATTCGACACAACATGTGGTTCATGCACGATGGAGCTCCTGCACATTTCAGTCGAACTGTTCGTACACTTCTCAACAACAGATTCGGTGACCGATGGACTGGTAGAGGCGGACCAATTCCATGGCCTCCACGTTCTCCTGACCTCAACCCTCTTTATTTTCATTTATGGGGGCATTTGAAAGCTCTTGTCTACGCAACCCCGGTACCAAATGTAAAGACTCTTCGTGCTCGTATTGTGGACGGCTGTGATACAATACGCCATTCTCCAGGGCTGCATCAGCGCATCAGGGATTCCATGCGACGGAGGGTGGATGCATGTATCCTCGCTAACGGAGGACATTTTGAACATTTCCTGTAATAAAGTGTTTGAAGTCACGCTGGTACGTTCTGTTGCTGTGTGTTTCCATTCCATGATTAATGTGATTTGAAGACAAGTAATAAAATGAGCTCTAACATGGAAAGTAAGCGATTCCGGATACATGTCCACATAACATATTTTCTTTCTTTGTGTGTGAGGAATGTTTCCTGAAAGTTTGGCCGTACCTTATTGTAACACCCTGTATATGAAGATGACAACGATGAAGACGACAAGGAAGAATAACATTTTCAGGGACTTTAAAGGTCAGTTCGGTTTACAAACTAAGAATTATTTGCAATCTAATAATAAAAATAGTAAAAATTTTATTTTTTTAAAAATTGCTTAAAAATTAAAATGTGTCTTATCGTCCCACATTCTTACGCTCCCTAAAATATCGTACTAAATGAACCTGTAACTAACACACTGTTCTTCTTTGGATATTCTCTATTTCCTCTACCAACCGTGTCTGGTACAGATCAAAGACTGACGAGCAATATTAATCAAGTATTGGTCGAACGAAAGTCTTATAAGTTATCTCCTTCGTGAATTCTTCCAGTGAATCGCAGTTTGGGACTCATATGGTAGTTCCACTTTAAATTGTTCCTGAAGCACAATCCTAGACAATTAGTGGGTGCGACTGCTTCCAGAGATTATTCTGTAATCCTGTAATAAAGCACTATTTATTCACAATACGTTAGATATATTTATGTTGTAAAGTAGAAGTCCCTGTATCAATCGCGCAACATCTGCAGGTCTTCTTACATTTCGCTGGAATTCTGTAGTGTTGCGTCTTCTTTGTACAACTGCATCTTTAGCGAGAAGTTTCATGGAACTTTCGACGATATTCAATAGGTCGTTTGTATACCGGGTGGTTCAAAAAGAAAGGAAAATTTTGATTGCTTACCTCAAAAAATGACAATGAGCACTATGGGACTTAACATCTGAGGTCATCAGTCCCCTAAACGTAGAACTACTTAAACCTAACTAACCTAAGGACATCACACACATCCATTCCCGAGGCAGGATTGGAACCTGCGACCGTAGCAGCAGCGCGGTTCCGGACTGAAGCGCCTAGAACCGCTCCGTCAAACTATAAAAGATGGAAACCCATTGGGCATAGAGGAAGGTTCACAGTGTTGATACGGCTGCGCTGCTCTTCGTAGCAACACTGCGGCTACAGTCAGTTTGTGTGTTGGAATTTGCGCGATGTCAATCCGTTGTTCAAGTGCGTCATGCGTTCCGCCGTCGATTCAGCAAGAAGCCGCCTCTGACAAAACAGATGTGTGACTGGCATACAAAATTCTTTGAAGCTAGTTGCATTTTCAAAGGAAAGATCACTGGTCGGCCACGCACGTCTGATGAAAATGGCGAGCGTGTCCGAGATGCGTTCACACGGACCTCTCGGAAGTCACGCAGCGGACAGGCCAGAAACTTTAACATCGTCAAACAACAACTGCGTGGCGTGCTCTGAAACTACGCCTGCATACGAAGCCTTACAAGTTTCAGTTACTGCAGCAATTGCGTCGCGGCAACTACAACAGAAGGTATGAATCTGGCACTTCAGTTCTTCAGGATGTGGCAGAGGACGCTTTTCCCGAACGACTCATTTGCTTGGACGAATAGAGGTTCCATCTAAAGGTTAAAGTATACCGCCATGATGTAAGAATTTGAGGGTCACAACAAAATGCTGGCATCGTCGTCGAACATGAAAAAGACACACCGAAACTCAATGTGTTTTGTTCCGATTCTATTCACAACGTTTATAAACCGTTCCTTTTTGCGGAGGAAAATGTGACAGGAATGTCATACCTGGACTTGCTGCAAAATTGGTTGTTCCCTCAACTTTCCATATTTATGCAGGGTGACGCCACCCTTTTCACTTTCACATTCATATGCAACGTTATCTTAACAACACTATCTCACAACAAAGGTTAGGGAAGAGGCGGACAAAAAGATCTTCATTGCATATGGCCTTCCAGGTCAGCAGACCTCACACCTTGCAAATTTTTTTCTTTGGGGGTACATAAAAGACAAAGTCTTTGTCTCACCAATGGCAGCTACTCTTCAAGAGCTGATAAACCTAACTGCTGAAACTGTCGATTTAATAATCAGGGATATGATCCGTGTGTGGAATGAAATAGACTACCATTTAAATGAGTCTCAAGCAATGCATGGTGCTCGTGTTGAGTATGCAGTATAGCGTCTGTGCGAGTATAAAACTTTGAATCTTCCGCCAGTGATAAGCGCAATGTGTTTCTATCTTTTGTAGTTCGTTTGTAATAAAAAAATGAAACCTGTTCCTTCTTTTTGAATCACCTTGTATACCGTGGAAAGTTATGTTCTTATAACGCTTCTTTGAGATATGCGCGAAATTGCTTTCAAGTCGAAATATTTCTCTCCGTCAAGAATGACACACTGTGTTCTCTTTGCTAGGAACTCTTCATTACATTCAAAATGCTGCTCTGATATTCTGTACGCTAGTATTTTATTCATTATGTAATACTGCGGAACTGTCCGTTTTTGAGGTTAGGGAATTTATCGTCAACCTAAATGCGGTATATTCTGCCTTATGGGTTTTGTCGACGAAAAGACTGAGCTAGGTTGCACGAGATCGTTGGTAGCAAAATCCATGTCGATTACTACAGAGGAGATTTCCGGACTCGATAAATGAGATAACACGCGAACTTAAAACGTGTGCCTCGCGGAGTGGCCGCGCAGATCGAGGCGCCGTGTCACGGACTGCGAGGCCCCTCCCGCCAGAGGTTCGAGTCCTCCCTTGGGCAAGGGTGTGTGTGTGTTGTTCTTAGCTTAGGTTAATTTAAATTAGTTTAAGTAGTGTCTAAGTCTAGGGACCGATGACCTAAGCAGGAATTCAAACACATTTGAACATTTGAATATTGAAACGTGTTTTTGAAAGTATACAGCAGACTGACGTCAACGATATGTCCACAATGTGTAGAAGTACGAAACCGGAATTTGCTTGCAATAATTACACGTCTGTTGTTTGAAACTGATAAACAATATTTTATTCAAAATAATCTCCATTGCTATTTATATTTCTCCCTCCTCTCCAGCAAGCTACGAATACCACATCAAGAAAACAGTTCTTCTTTTGAAGCGAACCAGGCAGCGAGCCATTTTCGTACATTTTCATACGAAATGAAGCGTTGTTCAGCGAGAGCGTGTCCCAGTGGTGCAAATAGATGATAATCGGACGGAGCCAAGTCTGGAGAACAAGTCGCATGCCCTAGTATTTCCCCAACTGAACTCATCGATCGTTTCCCTGACCCGTCTTGCTGTGTGTGTTGAGGCGTTATCATGGAACAATGCAACTTTGTGTTGCCTTTTTCCGTATTCCGGTCGTTTTTCACGTAATGTTCGATTTAAATCGATCATTTGCTGTTAGTAGCGATCATTGTAACCTCTTTCAAAAATGTTCAAATGTGTGTGAATTCCTATGGGACCAAACTGATGAGGTCATCGGTCCCTAGACATACTCACTACTTAAACTAACTTACGCTAAGGACAACACACACATCCATGTCCGAGGGAGGACTCGAACCTCCTGCGGGATTGGCCGCCCGATTCGTGACATGGTGTCTCTAACCGCGCGGCCACTCCGCGGTTACCGTTTTCACCAGGTTTCAGCAGATCATAATAGATGACACCCTTCTGATCCCACCAAACACAGAGCATTGCCTTCTTTCCAAAGCGATTTGGTTGGGCAGTGGACGTCGATGGCTTGCCTGAATTCACCCACGATTTACTACGCTTAGGATCCACTTTTGACCACCCGTCGCTATTCGGTTGAGAAACGACTTTCTTTTGTATCTGGCGAGCGGCATTTCACGAGTGGTCTTTCGCGTTACTTGCTATCTGTCATTCGGTTCATGCGGAACCCATTTTCCTACTTTCTGCACCTTGTCCATAGCTTTGAGCCGAAGAGAAACGGCTTTCTGCGTCATATTCAAGTGTTCAGCGAGTTCCTTTTGAGTCTGAGTATCATCTTCACTCAATAAGGCCTGCAATTCGTTATCTTCAAACATTTTCGGTGGTTTCCCGCGCTCGTCGTTTCCCAGGTCAAAATCACCACTTTTGAATTTACTGAACCACTCGAACACTGTGTTTTCCCAAGAGCATATTCGCCAAAAACTTCGACAACATTCGATGCGATTTTTCAGCAGTTTCCTTCAAATGATAACGTTAAACCAACGCTGTTCGCAAATCGCAATGCATGGGCACAGAATTGGACGTGTTTATGGTTTTGAAACAGATACTGAAGTATGGAACTTACGTTACTGTTTGTTGACATTCGTCGGCAGCCGTTACAGGAAGCAGATGGCGCTGCAGGCGCGATCTCACGGGTCCTACAGTGACAGATAGCACCATCTACAGAGAAATTGCGGTTTCATACTTCTACACCTTGTATATCGTTTTGTAGATTTGTATGACGACCCTTCGTGGAAACGGAAATGACTTACTCATGTTTTTCAGTCACTAGCTACCTACGGTACACTGCTGCTAGAAGAAGAGCAGCATCTTTCGCTTACTCTGATTAGAACCGTATAGGTGTAGCACCAGGTCCAGTTGCATTTCTTCCATTTAGCGATTTCAGCTGATCATGAGGTCATTTATTTGGATGTGTCATTCATGCGAAAAATTGGTAGTTTGATCGGTTGAAAACCTCACTTCCTCAGTGAAGTATTTAAAGGAAAATGAAATCTAGTATTTCGGCCGAATTTGGATGTTTCAAGGGGCTCATTAGGGGCAAAAAAGGTGAAACTCTTTAGAATGTGAAGCCAGGGACTCCGCACGCTTCCCGCAGTTAGCCTTAGGAACTGGCATCACCGGCAGGATGGAAGTTTCGCGACCGGACCTGCACTGGACGCGTCCCGTCAAGGGCTGCGTCGACTGGAGACCGCTTGAGCGTCGGCTGCGCCGTACAGAATTAATTAATCCCCAGCGAGGCCTGAGGTCGCACGCTATTAGCGCGCCAGCCTGCCGGTAGCTCATTATATTCCGCGCCAGCCTTACAAGTGCGGCGTGCTTCGGCTGCGACGCTCTTGCCACGCCGACAATGCGGCATCACACTATCGCGATGACGTCACGGAATCCCTCGTGTTACTTCAGTTGCTAAAGGCATACAGGCATGTCACACAGCAAATAATACTGGGCAGGCTACTACGTTGATTCCACTGTTGCTGGTATTGTTGTTGTCGGCTTCAGTCTAAATACTTGTTTGTTGCAATTCTCCACGCTAGTCTCTACCTTGAAAATCTCTCCCTGTTTACATAAAATCATCAGGGTATCCCATCAACCATCGACGTGCAAGTCGCCGAAGGGCCGTCAACTCAAAAGACTTGCACCAGGTGACCAGTCTTCCCGACGGGAGGCCCTAGCCACACGACATTTAATTTCATCAACCGATCCTTTCTTATAATCAGATTTTGCCATAAAGTTCATTTTATTCCCCAGTTCAATTCAGAGCCCGCCCGTACTGTTAGTGCCCATCTTCCACTTCTGTACAAAACTAGACTCCTGACAAATACCGAGTAGTTATAATTAAAGTTTATCTACTCAAAGAAGTCCTGTGCGGCATGTAATTATCGTATAGCCGCGACACTTGGTAGATATTTTAATGCATTGATACGGAACCGGTTTATGTTGGAATACCAGGTGCAAATATGGCGCTCCGAATGCAAGAGAGACGGATAGAAATGTTTCCATGTGTAATGGATTAGGAAGGGAACGTGATCAGAAAAGGTTAAACAAGTGAGAAAGGCATAAAGCTGATTTTATTATTAACGGCCGCCAACAAAATTTGTTCAGTACGAGCACTGGAGACGTCCATGAGATGCTGTACAGCGCCAGATTAGCACCTGGTGGCCAAAATTGTAACTAATTTTTTTTCAACTTAAATCGGTTCCACAGTAGCGCATCAGCGTATCTGTCACGTTTCGCTGCTATACGATAAGTAAAGCCGTCACTGGACCTCCGGGAGTAGCTACATTTTAGTTATAGCCACCCAGTAACCTTCGTAAATGATGTCCTGACAATTTAACATTCAATGTTGAAAAATTTTTATCACCAATGTTTTTGTTGCTATTTCCAGTTTGTAACTTGTATCACACCACATAAAGAATTAGTTTGCTGTCGAAATAGAAAATAATTCATTTTTAGGTTTGCCGAAATAAAACTTGCCCTGAAAAGTTTTTATGAGATTGGAGCGGAATTGAGCCTTGTTAATGAAAAGAAGAGCTGACCATCACAGAAAACACTAGAAACCGATGCACCAATCGGTCGCTGTCACGTTTCTGCGTATACGCATCTCACATTTCTGCGAGTACGTCACTGTGTCATTATGTCTGAGGGAGTGAGAGGAACAGACGTATATATTATCTAGTTGAACGAAAAAAATGGTTCAAATGGCTCTGAGCACTATGGGACTTAACATCTGAGGTCATCAGTCCCATAGAACTTAGAACTACTTAAACCTAACTAACCTACGGACATCACACACATCCATGCCCGAGGCAGGATTCGAACCTGCGACCGGAGCGGCAGCGCGGTTCCAGACTAAAGAGCCTAGAACCGCTCGGCCTCAGCGGCCGGCTGGAATCAAGAGATCGTAGTACCCTAACATTATCAAAAATGACCTACATCTGTATCCTTACTTATTTCGTGTTGTGCATAAGTTAAAGTGTGTGGACGAATTCTTTTTTGGACCCTTACTTTCTCATTTCTTCAGTTGGTACCTGATTCAGCATGTGAACTCACAGTACACGAGTCATAATGCATCGGAAAATCCCCATTAGTACGTTGAAGAGGTGTTGCATAATCTCAAGATTGGTGTTTGATGCGCAATGTCTTGTGTCGAATCGTAACACGACTCTTTGACCAAACTGTTAATGCTAACCAGTATGTGGAACAACTCTTAGAAGATGAGCAACTGTATGAGTTTTTCAGCGAGACGGAACAACAGCACACACCTCACTGAAAACTTTGTCACGAGTGCAAGAGGTGTTCGATTAGGAGAGTATTATCAACAGAGACAGCGCAGTCTCCTGGGCAACTCGATCACCTGATTTCTCGCCCTGTGGAGCAAACTGAAGGATCAAGTGTACTGAAATAATCCTCATACACTGCAAGAGCTTAGTATCTCGTTCGATATTCTAATCCCCTCGGCATAATCTGATTTCAGTTCGACTACATTCCATTACTCCTGCATCAGTTTTAATGATATTCATCCAATAGTGTCTTTTTCAAGACATAGTCTACACCGTTCCGTTCGGCTGCTCTTCAGAGTCCTTTATCATTCACTGTGGAATCGTCGCAATAATTTCTCTAGTCAGAACACACGAAAAGGTGAATCTGCTATCCTACATGCGTGGTTTGGGAACAAGCACCCTGTACCATACTTCCTGCGCTGATCCTGCGTAAAGCATCGGCTTCATTCCCTACTAGAGATATGAATCCACCTTGTCTTTACGGTCACAGTGGAGGAGATAGGGCATGATGATAGATTAAGGACGGAGGGAGATATCATGACACTACTTACTTAACAGTCGTCTACAGGCATGAATAATTTGATACGCACCCACTAACACGTTAACAATGAAGCTCAAATGATCGAATAAGATAATGAAAAGCTAATGAAACACTTGGTAAAAGTGCCTGGATGCAAAATAATTGTTACTGGATGGAGAGACAACTCTCTGTCTGTCAAGAAAAACCTCATGAGTAATCAGAGAAACTGAACAGAACGAAGAAATTAAAGATGTAATTGAAGGTGACCGAGAGAGGGAGTGTGTCAAAAGGTGTCACATCGCAGTGGAAAGTGGCAAATTATCTTAGTGCCCACATGCAGGTGTTGGTCGTTCACATGTAATAGTAACTGAACGTTTCCATCGTGATTCTGGATGATGCGCAGGCTCCTAAGTTACGTTAGGCTGCCAGGCACTGTGTTCTTCTAACGGCCAGAACTTCTACTCTGGCACCTCTCTGCTGTGTTCATGCATGGAGAACCATTTAAACTTATCACAAAGGGTTGCCGTTCAACGAAAATGTCAATTTGGCAAAAGTTACTAACTTCTGTGTTAATTGCAACTAAGACCAGTCAAAATTACGGACTGCACCCCTAGACTGTGGATTTATTTGGGTGCATATTTGGTACCCTTCGCTGCCCTCGCAACGTACAATGAGAAGCAAAAAGATTGCGCGGCCCAAATAATTTACAATACACAGAGCATTGTGTATGCCAAAGTTCAGAAGTCCCAATTTTCACAACACTGGTGATCTGCGGAGCTTCAGCGTGGTGTTTACATCGTCAAACAGAACCATTATAATAGTAAGGGTACAGTATACGTCGAGATTCATTGCAATTTAACTCATCGTATCATTTCTTTTGAAAATCATTCTTCGAGCACGTAGAAACAGTTGAAATCTAGGAACTCCATGTCGATAGAATTACTACAACGACGAGCCTTTCAAATCTGTTTCACTGGCTGAGTGAATAGGTTAAGGGCTTACTAACGTAAAGGACGAGCGTTCGAATCTAGCTGAAGTCAACTGTCATTGTTTTATTTACACCTGTGCAAGTATTATTTTAAACGTTAATTCGCTACAAATTGTGGAGTCGTAGGCTTTTTATTGGTTCCACATTCTTTCAAAAGATTTCATTTTATAACAGCATAATCTTTAGACAAACAGGCAAATATAAATTAAATAACACAGTTTCAGAGACTTTACTGGTCTCATACAGATGTGATCAGAAGTTTGTAGACTGAAGTGCCGAGTGAAAATTTGTACCAAGACGGGCATATGAACCCAGGTCTCCTGCTTACTAGGCAGGTGCGTTAGCCACTAATCCTCCTTGGCGCATCAGTTCACATGACTGCACGGATTACCCTCGTATGCCTCCCTCCCTCCCTGATGGAAATTCTAACTGCCGCCGCAGTCTACTTTAAATTCACCCTTACACACGAATAAAATGGTCGATGCTCTCCATGCTCTGGAATAGCACCTCAGCATCGAACGTAAATGGGACATAGAGCCTGAAATCCAGGAGCAGGAACTTATGCAAATGAAATGCCCCAGTTTCAGAGACTTTAATGGACTCATGCAGCTATGATTTTATGTACATAGAGCAGGACCAAGCAGGAGAACATGATTCGCTTTCCGGCTTTTATACATGTTTTCACTTGCCGCTTCAGTTTATATACATAAAAAAGATAGATGATCATATTAAAAATATTGAAAATAGATGTATTTATTTGTAATTACTTCGACCGCCACCTGGTGTCTCTATAGTTTTCAGCTAAGAGAAACGTATCAGCTGTTTGGCGTACATCATAGTCTGCTTCAAAATGGCTAATGTGAACGTTCGCTAGCGAATAATTGCTTTCTTTGAAAACGGTGTTAGTGCATCTGAGGCAGGACGTCGTCATTGTGTTGATGATTCCACAGCAAGGAGATTGATTAGACGATTTAGAGACAATGGTGAGGTAGCGAGGTGTCCAATACCTGGAAGACCACGAGTTTCTACACAAAGACAAAATGAAGAAAAAAAAATGGTTGAAATGGCTCTGAGCACTATGGGACTTAACACCTGAGGCCACCAGTCCCCTAGAACTTAGAACTACTTAAACCTAACTAACCTAAGGACATCACACACATCTATGCCCGAGGCAGGATTCGAATGTGCGACCGTAGCGTTCGCACGGTTCCAGACTGAAGCGCCTAGAACCGCTCGGCCAGATGAAGAACTGGTCAAGACGGCCCAGAATGCTCCTCTGTCAATCATCCGGGAACTAAAGTTCACATTTTCCGGGCTCATCGAGAACTGCTCTCAGAAGATTACAGGACCCTGGAATAAGGTCCCATCATGCTCTTACCAAAGAACCGTTGTCTGACGAGCAAGCCTTGGGCAGACCTAGCAATTGTGGTTAATCTGTAATTAACTAATTCTTGCGGAGAGAGTGGACTCAGAGACAGACATCGCGCTAACCTCTAAATGCATATGATGAAATCCAGTAGCGGTGCAGATGACCATGCCAAATCCAATATCATTATTAATATCATCGAATTACTCCACAAGTCTTGTTGTGTAAAGTAGATGACCGGATTAGAGCTTAGTGAGGCGAATAGTTATAAAGCGTCTCGAATGCTGGAGCAGTTCTAATCACTGTTTCGTAAAACAGTATGAAACTGTAATACTTTTCACGACATAAAAAATTAAACTATGCATCCGTCTACTTTAATAATTACAACTGAAACTACAACATGGGCCAGCCACTGAGAATCTAAACGCTTGTGCAGTGCTGGCAGAATGAGCCGAGCTGCGTTCCTCTGTGCAAATTGCGTCCCTGCCTGGGCCGCCGGCAGAATGCAGAAACAAAAGGCGTCCCGCTGTTTACACAGCACGCAGCATGCGCTGGAGAGACCGCCCACGCACTGCGCTGCACAGTAGCCGGGCGAAAGCAGTCTTTGCTACCTGCCCTCTGCTCTACTCTGCTCCCCTGGTGCTGGCGAAGCTCGGCTCGAACAAGCTCCACAAGAACAGGTAACCGTGAGCCGGCAGCGAACCATCCGAGGAAGTACTATTCTGCTTCTATTTGTTTTGGACGTACTATAATTCTTCGGTGTGCTTAAACGTAATATCTTGCATCCAACTCTCTACGATTAAGAACATTACATGGGCTACAGAAACATGTTTTAAACACATTTATACGAGGTGCCTCTTCCAGGGGGGTACCGCACAATTAAATTAATAAACGCTCACCATACAAAGTTTATTCTGCGGCACACACACAAAAAAAAAAAAAAACAGATGCACCACGAAGGAAGTATCCGAATGAGGCGGAAATCGATATATGTGATGTAAATGTACAGACAAACAAATGATTATTATTTGAGAAAAATTGGATGATTTATTTAAGAGAAAGAGCTTCACAAATTGACCAAGTCACAAAGGGTTCATCCACCTCTCCTCCTTATGCAAGCTGTTCTTTGGCTTAGCATTGATTCATAGTGTCGTTGGATGTCCACCCGGGGGATACCTTGTCAAATTTTGTCCAACTGGCGAATTAGATCGTCAAATTCCCAAGACTGTTGCAGTTCCTGCCCATAACGCTTCAAATGTTCTCAATTTGGGAGAGATCCGGAGATCTTACTGGGCAAGACATGGTTTGGAAAACACGAAGACAAGCAGTAGAAACTCTAGCAGTGTGCGGGGGAGCATTATCTTGCTGAAATGTCGGCCGAGGATGGCCTGCCATGAAGAGCAACAAACTTGGCAGAGAATATCGTCGTCTTTGTGCTTTGCTGTAAGGGTGCAGCGGGTGACAACCAAAAGGGTCCTGCTACGAAAAGTAATGGCAACCCACACTACCTCTCCTGGTACCATATGGTACACGACAGTCAGATTGGTATCCCACCGCTGTCTGGGGCGTCTCCAGACACGTCTTCAACCTTGAATCTCAGTGAACGAAATAGGTCTTCAGTGATGAGTACCGCTTTGAACTGAGCCCCAATGACCATCGAAGACAGGTTTGGAGTCCACAAAGGAGTGGTGGGATACCAACGGGGCTGTCGCCCACCATCCCACCATATCACCCGACAACTAGGAATGACGGTCTGGAGCACCTTTATTTTCATAGTAAGACCCCAATGATTGTCATCAGCGACATTCTTACACCATAGCAGTGCGTTGATGGTATTCCACGTCCGTTTTGTTGTCCTTCACGGCATGTCATCCTGGGCTAACGTTACAGCAAGGTAATGGTCGCGCCCACACACGGCGGGACTTTCTACTGCTTGTCTTCGTGCTTTCCAAACGCTACCTGGGCCAGGAAGGTCACCGGATCTCTTTCCAACTGAGAACGTTTGGAGCACTGTATGGAGGGCCCTCCTATCACTGCGTGATTTTGACGGTATAACATTCCAGTTGGGCAGAATTTGCTATCCCTGAGGAGGTCATCCAGCAACTCTGTGAATCAATGCTAAGCCAAATAACTGTATGCATAAGGGCCAGAGGTGGACCAACGCGTTATTGACTCGGTCAATTTGTGAAGCTCTGTCTCTTGAATAAATAATTCAATTTTTCTGAAATTGTAATCATTAGCTTATCTGTTCATATATATAACATTTACAAATTTTTGTCCCATTCGGATGGGATAATTCTTTCGTCACGCATTCTTTTTCTCTTTTTCTGTTTTTATTTTTTTATTTTTTTGGTCGCTTTTCAGTGCTGCAGTATTAATACCCTCCACGTTGACGTAAACCACGGCAACGTGCTAGTTGATTCTAGGGAACCAGCGCAGGAAAACGGGCAGATGTGGAGAAGTGCCAAAAAAGCACAAACCAGATCTACCCATGCAAACATCGTGAATGAAGTTGCCCGATTTGTTGGTGTACCAGCGCTGACCATCCAACGTGTCTACAAGCAATGGTGTACCACTCGCACCCAAGTAACACGGCGTTCGAACAGTGGCCGTAAAAAAATCCCTACCGACAGAAAACAGTGAACAGTGTCCCACCATGTTAATGACTGTCGGTTTCAAACCCGACAGGAATAGTTGCCATTAACGAATGCGGAATCATCTCGACCATTTTCCGAGCGAACATTGCAAAATGGACTGCATGAAATGATTTGGAGTTGGCTGTCTGACAAAAGGCCATTTATAACGGCGGCACAAAAATATGCATATCTTCAATGGACCAGATAACACAGAAACTAGACAGCAGTTAACTATAGGCGTGTAGGCGTGTAATGATGTTCGACGAGTTACAGCTTTGCAACGTTTTAAATGATCTAATGCGGCGAACATACCGACGGTCCAGTGTTGCGTTTAACACGCACTGTGAGGACGGAGCGTAGCACAGGCCGGGGAAGATTCTCTAATGTTTCGGGGATGTTTCTCGTAGCGTGAATTGGGTCCACAAATTAACGTTGTTGTGAAGATGAACCAAGATATTTACATCAATGACGAAATGTTGCCCGTTCTCCTACATCTGTATGATGACTGTGCCATAAACACTCCCATTTTCCAAGATGACAACAGCCGCAGTCTCAGTGCAGCACGCATACGTTCCTTGTTTGACAAACATTCAGGCACCCTTTCTCACCTCCACTGACGCGCTAAATCACCTGATTTTAACGTCATGATAAATATATTGTGGGCCGGCCGAAGTGGCCGTGCGGTTAAAGGCGCTGCAGTCTGGAACCGCAAGACCGCTACGGTCGCAGGTTCGAATCCTGCCTCGGGCATGGGTGTGTGTGATGTTCTTAGGTTAGTTAGGTTTAACTAGTTCTAAGTTCTAGGGGACTAATGACCGCAGCAGTTGAGTCCCATAGTGCTCAGAGCCATTTGAACCATTTGAACCAAATATATTGTGGCATTTCGAACAGCAGGCGAAACGTAGCAGTCAATATCCCCGCAATTTGGTAGCTCTACGGAATCTCCTACATCTGCATCCACTTGGCTGCTCTGCAGTTCACACTTAGGGCATGACAGAGGGTTCATCGAATCACCGTCAGAATATTTCAGCGCACGGGAGAGACGAGCAGTTAAATCTTTAGGTGCGAGCTCTGATTTCCCTTATTTTATTACGATGATCATTTCTCCCTAGTTAGACAGGCGTTAACAAAATATTCTCGCATTCGGAGGGAAAAGTTCGAGACTGAAATTTCGTAAAATGATCTCGACTCAACGAAATACGGCACTGTTTTAGTAACTGACACCTCAACTCGAATGTCGTATCCATGAGAGTCTCTTCCCAATTTCTCGATATTACAAAATGAACTGCCTGTATTTGAACTTTTTCGGTGTTCTGCGTGAGTTCTACCTGGTAAGTATTCCATATCGGCGGAGCTGTATTCCGAAAGAGAACGGACAAGGGTAGTGTAGGTAGTCTCTTAATAAATCTGTTGCATCTTCCAAGTGTTCTGGAGTAAAACAGTCTTTGTTTAGCCTTCCCCAAAACATTTTCTATGTGATCGTTCTAATCTAAGTTGTTCATGATTGTAATCCCTGGATATTGAGTTGAATTGACAACTTTTATATTTGTGTGATTTATTATGTAACTGAAATTTAACGATTCCTTGTAGTACTCGTGTGGATAACTTCATTCTTTTCATTTTTTACAATCAGCTGCCATATTTTTATTGTTTAGGTTCAATTGATGCTTTCCGCACTATCGTACTCATAAATAAGGCGCTTTAGGCATATATGGCATACCCAATGAAACTTGGAGATTATTTTTGTGGTGTCATCGCAAGGTACCACACTTGATAGTTTGTAGGCTTCAAATCGGCCGCGGTCCGTCAGTACACATCGGACCCGCGAGTCGCCACTGTCGACGCTAGCAGACCGAGCGCCGCCACTCGGCTGGCCTTACGATACAAGCTAGCGCACTGGCCAGTTCTACAGCCGACTTTAATACGAATGGTTCACTTGTTATAGCTTCAGAGATCTCATTTGCAGAGCCGCTAGTTAGCATAGCCTTCAGCTAAGTCAGTAGCTACGACCTAGCCAGGCGCCACATACAGTTTATGCATTACCAATTGATCTATATGTGTGGAGCAATCAGAAATGTAAAGCAGTATTCGCAGTTCAGTCTATAACTGCACTTGTAAATATTATTGTACAAAGTCAAGATCGAAGTTCACCGCTGACGCTGAATTAAAGCTAAGTATTTAATTGTACTCCTGTCTACTTTCTAATCACCTAAGACGTTCCAGATACAACCCGTCAAGTATAGTTCATTGATCCTCATGTCAGCCTACGTGATCAACGCGTGCAGTTAATGGCCACACCTCGTGATCAGACTAAGAGTCAAATTGGGTGACGCAGTCGGTTCACCCTATTTCCATGAGGCCCATAGTTCTGCCTCATACACAACACTTTTCTTGTCGAATTGAGCCATTTATGAAGTCTAGAGACGGTATCACACGATATTAGGGTGATTTCTCCTGGGAGGTGTCGAAGCTTTTGTTGCTGTGTTTGAGTCTTAAAGGACAACTATTCTGGAACCAAAAATCAGTGTGAAACCCACTCAAGTGTAAAGTTATTTTAGTAGTGACTGTAGGCAAGGTTACAAGGACACAGTACTGGCTGTATTCTGGATTCTCTTTTTATATTCGGCTAGTTGACACCATACCATTAATACACTGATCATCCAGAACATTATGACCACCTACATACTATCGATACAAACCCGTTCTGGCGACAGAAGCATCACATGGAGAGGAATTACTGTTAGTCAGACATAAGCACAGTGCATGTAGTACCAGTGAGTGTGCTTTCCGTGTGTAGAATGGGGAAGGCGTGCGATCTATCTGAGTCTGACCGAGGGCAGATCGTGATGGCCCCGAGGCTCGGCACGAAGATTTCGGAAACTACACGATTTGTCGGCTGTTTGAGGAGTGCAGTGGTGAGTGGCTTCAACACGTGGCGAAACCAAGGGGAAACCGCGTCCAGCCGTCGTGGGGCTGGGCGACCATCTCTCATTACAAATGTCGGACGTCGTAGGCTGGAAAGACAGGTAAAACAGGACAGGAGGCGAACTGTGGCAGAACTAACATCAGACTTTAATACTGGACAGAGCACAAATTTGTCTGAATACACAGTGCAACGAACACTCCTAATGACGAGCCTCCACAGCCGACGACCCACGGATGTGCCAGAGTTAACACAACAACAATCGGCATTTACGACTGAAATGGGCACGCGATCATCGGTACTGGAGGTTCGTGCAGTGGCCGAGCGTTACTGACCTGATGAATCCCCTTACCTTGTTCACCATGCCGATGGAAGGTCGCGAATACCTCTTCTTCCAGGGGAGCAGCCCATTGACACCTGTGCTATGGGACGAAGACAAGCTGGTGGCGATTCCATTATGCTCTGAGGAACATTTATGTGGGCACCCATCGGTGCAGTGGAGCTAACGCAAGGCACCATGACGACCAAGGAGCGTCGTACACTGGTTGCGCACCACATACACCCCTTCATGACTATAATTTTTCCAACTGCAGTGGCATTTTTCAGCCAGATAATGCGCCATGTTACAAGGCTCGGACTGTGATGGAGTGGTTAAAGGAAGACAGTGACAAGTTTCAATTCATGTGTTGGCCTCCCAACTCGCCAGATCAGCACCCGATCGAACATATCTGGGATATTGAACATGGCGTCAGAGCTCATGGGCCCCCTCCCCGGTATTTGCGGGAATTGGGTGACGTGTGTGCAAATGTGATGCCAACCCCCTACAGCGACCTACGAAAGCATAATTGCCTCCGTGCCACAACGCGTCGCCGCTCTTATCGTCCCAAGCTGGATATACCGGCTATTCCGTAGCTGGTCATAACGTTCTGGATGATCAGTGTACGAGTATATGTTACTTACCGAAATACCTTCTTAGAAATTTAAGCAGAACAGTGACTGTGGAGCTTACCGGTAGGATGAAGAAAGCGAGACAGTGATAGACACAAAGAGATAATAACAACGAGTCGGATTGAATGAGTGAGTGGGAATGGTCATGGGAGGGGGGGAGGGGGAAGAATGGGTATGAGCGACTTAGAGCGATAGACTAGAGGGTGTGAGGAAGTTACAGTTAGGGAGCTTGTGGGAGTGACAGGAGAGTTTCATTTGAAGAAGAGTACGAATATGTCAGCATGCCAAAATTTTTGGAAATTTTTTTTTTAAGTTGCTGAAGAAGATAGAGTGGAGACTCTGGTATCCCACTTTCCATTCACATACGTTTAAACAGGGTCATATTTGCCTTTTTTGTGCTCCGCTAGGAGTATTTTTCAGCTGGTGTATTTTACGATTGACTCTTATTTAAAGCTTATACAATTGTACATTCAGTAAGGCATGCATGTTACCTTATTGTAACTGGTTCTATAGTCTTTTAGCACTGAAGATGGTTACACAGTGACTGAAACCTGGATATGCAATAAACTTTATTTGCGGGTAATTCCTCTACCCTTTACTGCGTATATAAGTAGTACGGTAGCTGGGTACACTTGCTTCCACAAACCGTATCAGTTTTTAATTTTGTTTTGGTTAAGTCACAGAGAATATAGGAACAGAGAAGTTTATGCAGGAATGTACTTCACGTGCTTCAAGATTGATGAGGTGTTTCATAGTTGATGTACATAAATAACTGATGGCTGAGTCACTCGTACGCTCACAGCAGCCACCCGTACAGAAGGCTGAATACGACTAAAGATATTGTAACGAAGGTCTGTAGTTGGTACTTCTTTCTTCATTAATTTTTCTATTTATTGTTTCTGTCATGCCAGTAGGCGAAATGGTTAATACACTAGAATTGCATGTTATAAAAGGGAGAAATCAGTTCCTCTCAGATCATGAAGATCTAGATTACGTAAGAACGACGTGTCATAATGATTGCTTTGATTACAGACGATTTTCTAATTCATACCTTTTCCAATTGGAGCTTTGGGTTCACCTGCGACGACTTCGAAATCGATGAGACGTTGACGCTATTCTGTCTTCTCTTCATTGAGAGATCCTCCAAAAGTCATCAATAACTTGTCTGTGGCTCTTAGTAGACACGCTGACTAGCTCAAAATTGTGAAGAAATATAGTAGCTCCTCCAGCAGCCGTATGGAACAAGATTCGCCATACAAACATAGTGATATTATTCTGTTCACACCTTTTTTTCTAATTATAACCTGCCTTAGTTATCTTGTTTACAGATTATGATTTATCTGTTATAAGGTAATAAGCCGTGTTCTTCTCGAAGGACCCATCCCGGAATTCTCCTGAAGCGGTTTATTCTATTCATCGTAAAACTAAAATATAGATGGTCGCATGGAGTTTTGAATCGCCGTAAACGAGAATTTTACGGACCAGTAACTACAGTATGTTCTCATTCGGCTCCTTAGTTGAGTCGGTAACGTAAGCTTGCGCGTTGACGCTCGACTCGGAGGTACGCCGGTTTCAGTGCTGGTCGTGTACAATTTTCTGTCATTATTTGGTCGGAAAAGGCAGGAGAGGTTGTGGCGTAAAGCGCCTGATCACCGGTCCTTGCGTCAATGTTCTGGATTAAATTTCAAACCGCTCAGCAGTGTCTCATGAAGAAAGAGCAAGTGCCACTGTTGATGGAAATTCATAGTAGGTCGGAGGAAAGCAACGGAAACCACCTCCAGTAGAACCATGCGTACAATTCCGAAGGAGGGTTCTTGCAAACGCTCCTCTGTGTTCATTTCCATGAATGTGGGACTACTTTGATTTTCGACTAACGAAATCTTGTACCAAACGAGTCACTAACGTTAATACGCCATTTTTCTAAGAATGGTAAAAGACTACACAAAGAAAATTGCGACATTTGCTCTAAGACAAATGGTTCAAATGGCTCTGAGCACTAAAGGACTACTGAGGTCATCAGTCTTAGAACTACTTAAACCTAACTAACCTAAGGACATCACACACATCAATGCCCGAGACAGGATTGGAACCTGCGACCGTAGCGGTCACGCGGTTCCAGACTGTAGCGCCTAGAACCGTTCGGTCACCTCGGCCGGCGCTCTAAGACATTCACACCTTCGGGGAAAAGCAGGGATCCATATCATCTTATAGCCATCCTTATTTACTTTCTTCTTGATTTTCGTAAGTAACTTCAGACAAATGCGGGAAAGATGCTAAAAAAAAAAAATTAAAAAAATCTTCCATGACATTGTCGATATCGATGTTGACAGCCTCGAGCCCAGTACCTTGGAAGATACGCCCTGGTGTCACAATACAAACATGAGTTTGTATTGTATTCAACTGGGGACCTAGAAACGACGGAGAGACTTCGTCCCCGTCGTAGCCCTCGGTGGTTCACAACCCCACAACAGGCTACAGCAGTCCACTCACCCCACCGCCTCCCCACACCGAACCCAGGGTTATTGTGTGGTTCGGCCTCCAATAGACGCCCCCCCCTCCTCCCCTACCGCCCCCCCCCCCCCCCGGGATCGTCTAACACCAGACGAGTGTACGAGTGTAACCCCAAATGTTTGCGTGGTAGAGTAACTAGGGCGGACGCGTACATGGAAACAGTGTTTGCGCAGCAATCGCCGACATAGTGTAACTGAGGCAGAATAAGGGGAACCAGCCCGCATTCGCCGAGGCAGATGGAAAACCTCCTTAAAAACTATCCACAGACTGGTCGGCATATCGGACCTCGACACTAGTCGCTTCTAGGCGCTTCAGTCTGGAACGGCGCGACCGCTACGGTCGCAGGTTCGAATCCTGCATCGGGTATGGCTGTGTGTGATGTCCTTAGGTTAGTTAGGTTTAGGTAGTTTTAAGTTCTAGGGGACTGATGACCTCAGCTGTTAAGTCCCATAGTGCTCAGATTCATTTTATTCCCGCCCCCCTAGCAGTGCGTTAGAAGCACGGCTAACCGGGCGGACTAAAGCTGAGTTTTCTGCTTGTGTAATTTCTCATACTGCGCATTAATTTCGTCTTTTTCGGTGTACTCTCAAATCATACCTTATTCTCATCTGATTGTTCATTCAGCTCAACGTGTCTTGTAATTCTTCACCTTCACTGAGGATAGCAATGTTGTCAGGGATTCGTATCACTGGTACATATTCATCTTGAATTTTAATCTCATTCTTAAACCTCTCCTTTATTTCCTTCATTGCTTCTTCGATATATAGATTGTCTGTAGGAGCAAAAGTCTACATAGCTGTCTTATGCCTTTTTTTCATATGAGCACATCGCTTTTCGTATTTCGCTCTTCCCCAAGAGGGGAAAGAAGACTTACAGTATAAAGTGGAATCTGAACCGAGTGTCGTTACTGGCAATTTTTCGTATCGTTGAGAGATGAGGGTTCGATTAAGGGCAGCATGAATATTTCAGTGATTCAAACGGAATTCAATCCTGGGACCTCACGATTTGTAAGCATATGCTTCACCGCTAGACCACCAGGTCCGTTGTGGAATGAGAGTGTATGATAACATTGTGGCTACTAGAATAATTTCACAGCGTAAAACAAAAAATTGTGTGTCAAAGAGAAACACGGACTTAATGAGCAGCGTTTCGCGTGGCATTAGCTACAGTGTAAGGTACCCAGGTTCGAATTCAGTGACGGCATACAATTCTAAGTGTTTAGTACGTTTAGTTTGGAAAAAACTAAATGCACCCCATCTCAGTTCATTATTATCTTTAATAAATTTTAGTAATAACTGTCAAAACATCAGTTAACTGTTCATTTCACCAGCAACTGATTCCATTTTTTTTTTGACTTAACAAATGGGAATGTTACAATGGTGAATGGCTTATTGAATTCGTGTAACTACGAGCGATCTTTTTCTGTTTAAGCTGTAACCCTGTATGAGACGTTAAAATTAGGTAGAGTGTTTAGAAGTATTATATTTTCAAAATGAAATGCATTACTTAGAGAATGTTTGGAAGTATTATTTTATTTGCTTGTAAAAAGTAACTACAATTTTTCCAGCAACTATACTGTTGTATTCTTCTGCAAAGAACGAGCTAGCAATCTTTGCGCTCTGAAGTGGAATTTTATCGCACGTCGTTATTTATCACGTTCCATTTGTCACAATCGTTTAATACTGGAATCTACGTAGGCGACCATTAATTTAAGGGAAAGGCAGTTATCGTAGCTCAGGTATGAGCACGCGGGAAGCAGTAACGGAAGCGAAACGGAATCAATATATCAGAGAGCGTGTGCATCCACCAACCGTTTTTAGAAAACTGCGTGTCTCTAAGGACAACGGCATCGCAAAGACAGATAATTTTATCGTAATATCACTAATTTTCGTAAACAGTAGAATGTAAAATTTGAAATTCCTTGCCCAAAAGACATTTGCTGCTGTCATACGAAAATGGCACACATCTATATGAAGAATCCAGAGCAATTGATATCCATATTAAGCGAATTTATTATCTCACAAATAATCTCTTATCACTTCTAAACAGCGTACGACTTGCAATGGATTAGTTTCATGTGGTTATAATATTCCCTTGTGTGCATTTACTACTACAGAGATTACTAGATCGTATTCACGTTCTAATTCGATAAATATTGCGGTTATTTGCATCAGTTGCTGTACAATCTGTACAGCTAATTGCTGTATTCTCTAATCCGTACGGTTGGTATAATCGTTTACGTGTTTACAGAGCTTTTCCATCCTGACTACGATTATTTCCTCATTTCGCGCAAGACTAACTACTGTGTGATTAAAGCTGGGTAATATCGCCTTCGCTACGGTGACCTGTTCCCTAGTTAATTTTAGCAGTTTCCTATGGTCTTCACCGATTGGATCTACTTAAGTTTTAAAATACAAAGGCTGTTGCTTGCCTAGCGTGTGAAATGGTACCTTACTAATTTCCCCCACCGAATTTAGTACACCATTCTTCCATCTCACTCGTCATCATGTTAGCTACCCAATTAGGTTTCGCAAATTCTGAATTTTACTTACGTGCCGACTTAGGGCTTTTTGTGTCTTATCACACTCTGCGTTACCGTTGTCCACATTGGTGCATTTCTATTTAGAGAATGATATGACAAGTGCGTTAATCGCTCTGCCTCATCAAATTTTTGTTAAAGCCCATTAAGTGTACAGAGCTCACAATTTTCCAAGGTACGCTGTAAATCTGTACCTTCCCTTGAATATCGTAGTGAAGTCTTCGTGATGAGCGGAATTTCTCAAGATGGAAGTCTTGGTTTTGCCCCACTACCCGTTAGTGAGCAGTAATAAGATTGCCACCCGTTATTTCAGTATCTTCATCGGAAACGTAGAAAAACTCCTCCTTTAGTCTATTTGCAAGCATCGTCAGGTGCTTATTTTTCTCAAGGCATCTGACTATATTTAGAACCTTTGACTACACGACCCTGAAAGATTCTCTCCATTAACTATCTAGTTTTCTGACCCACCCCCTGGTATTCTTTCATTATACAATGGAACTTTATCTCCAGCCTGAAACTACTTCGGAACCTTCGTTTAATCGTAATGTTCCTTATTTTTTAATTTATACTGCTTTTTTACTTTACATTTCTTGTTGAACTACGTAGCATTTCGTGCATATGTTGCATTTTTTCTTTTAATTTCAATACAAACTTATATATCATACCAGTGGGATCTTTCTGCAGGGCGCCTGGTATAATGCAAACACTCCGGAAAAATAATTCGTGAGGTGTGTATCCTGTCGCCGTATGTAGTGTGGTATTCTACACAAACAGAGCGTAAGGTATCCATGTGCCCCAGTTATTTTGTCCTCCGTTGATATAATGTCTTAGATCCTCAGTTAGGGTTCCATGTGGCCGTTCTAAGGTACCATTGCAGATGTGGTCTGTACCTGCTCGATTTTAAGTAACTTGCACAGCCTTTCCATGGTGTGACTTAATAAAAAGATGAGATTCCGAAATTTACAGGGTGACCCACATGTCTGTTAACTATAGAAGGTGCGCTAATTCGCAGAGTAATACAGGTAGAGAGGTAAAATTCGACACTCGTGCCTGAAATGACATAGGGTTTTTTAAAACCAAAAACGAGTCCAAACACCGTCCAACAGATGTCAAGGTATACCTGGGATTTTGTGAGACAGAGAGCATTTGCGGTGTGGGCACTTCAATACACGGAGGAAGATGGCGATTGGTTACCTAGTGTGTTGTGGACTGACGAAGCCCATTTCACACACCGAGAGTCTGTCAACACCCACAGTTGCAAAATCAAATGGTTCAAATGGCTCTAAGCACTATGGGACTTAACATCTGAAGTCATTAGTCGCCTAGACTTAGAACTACTTAAACCTAACCAACCTAAGGACATCGCACACATCCGTGCCCCAGGCAGGATTCGAACCTGCGACTGTAGCAGCAGCGCGGTTCCGGATTGAAGCGCCTAGAACCGCTCGGCCACAACGGCCGGCTCCCACAGCTGCAGAATCTGCGCACTGTCGTGGAAACCCCACTGCATGACGAGAAACTCATGATGTAGTGTGAATTTTCCACATCATTCATTATCGGGCCCTTTTCTTTGAGGAAATGCTGCGTTTCAAGCTGTCAGCATGATAGGTGTGACATACGCTGATATGTTACAGAATTGAATCATCCATATCCTCGCTGATAAACACTTGCTGGAAGATATGACTTTTATGCAGGACGACGTTACACCCCATATTGCTACATGAGTGAAAGGTTTCTGCGCACATCATTTGGAGAGGAGCGTGTGCGCTAACACCCAGATGTCAGACACTCAGCTCAGTACCAAACGTCGTATGTCGATAAAGTATCAACCAAAACACCAATTTCGTTCATGCTATATGTTGTCGTCCAGTAGAGCTTGTTGTAACGGTAATTAAAAGTAATACCAGAACTACGGAGCACAGGAAAAGTGTATCGGTGAATCACCATTTTGTGGATCTCGGGTGGGTTAATTGATAGAGCGTGAGGTCGTCATAACAAAGGTCCTGCATGACAGTTCTTTTAACTGTTTACAGGTGGAGCTGTTCTATGGGAGAACATTTTCCTGGTATGTACAAGGACTTTCGGCAGTCTGCTTTCGCTTCGTTAGACGAAAGTAGCAAATCTATAGAGTACATTTGTATAGATAGGTGTGGTGTTTAGTTGGAATGTGTGGCGGAACAGACAGCGTTCGTGATGAAGCAGCTAGTGCATTTGTAGTTTCAAAGAAGAAACAAACAGTCGGAACAGTAGAATAAAGAAAAGACTGCATCGCACGTGCAGAAATATTAATAATAATAATAATCAATTACAGATGGTAGGGCCACTGTACATCAGATGTGCGTGTTGTGGCTAGAGTCTAGTGTTTGTGCACCAGCAGACAAATGGGTTTGCAGTTGCCATTCAGTGTGCCCGCTACAGGTACTGCCGTTGTGCGACATGAATCCGTGGAACGTTATTGACATTCTCGTCGAACTGTTGCATAGAGCCTGTTGTGTATGTGCAACAACGGAAATAACTGTAGATGAGAGAAAGTGTGCAACATTGCTACTGGATGTAATTTGTTAACGGAACGCGTCGAACGTCACCAAAGAGGAAACATTAGATATCGACGAGCACACACCGGGTGGAACGGAATCGTTAGTTTGTGACTAAGTGAATGGACTAGAGTCAACGATTCGCATCGTCCCCAGAAGGCTCGTCAAAAGATGGAAACGATGAAATACTACAGAAGGAGAGAAGGATAGTGTTTTACTCAAGAAACGAGGAAGTCTAAATGCTCAAATATTGGCTTAACATAAAAAAGCAGCCGAAGCCAACCCAAACATTTGCACATCACACGATGTCTGCAATGAAAAACAGATTTCGCACTAGATATCTTGCACGGTGTATGTTGCATGAATGGAAACGGCAGTGGGAAAGTGTAGAGTTAATGTCTGTGAAGGAGAAGTACAAATATATTATAATGCACTTGAGGGAGACTTTCAAACACCATCGTCAGGAAGGTCGATCTAATCACGATATAGGCATCAAATTGTAGGCGAAAACAAAAGCAAGGCAGTTAAATTTCCCAAGATTTGACGTGAGTGACAGTTGGGTCTGACGCTGAAAGCGAAAAAACTATATTGTAAGTCGCAAAGTCAAATCTTTTCCTGTAGAGAAAAAGTACCACAACAGGAACTACATTCAGAAAACGGTAGAGGACTGCCAACAAGCAACTCGTGCGCTCATGACGGCCTATACAGACGCGAATATCTACACCTCCAACGAAAGTGGACTGAACAATTAGATGACTCTGGGCCACACTCTTGCAATTATAGGTTCTAAAGATGCTGTAGGGACTGTACAGTCCATTCATATGGCGAACCCATACGTAAACAATTATTCCATTGCTTTCAGAGATGGGCAATCTTGCTCAAGAGCTGTTTGCTGTCCTTCAAGAGCCTCATTGTTTGAGAACTCATAAACGTCAGTTCATGTTCCCAGTGCCAGATTCAATCGTCCATTCTCACTCCTCCGGCAAATTGACCAAAGAACTGTTCAGGACATTTCTACAAGAAGCGGTAGTGGAACAAATCAGTGGAGAGAAGCTTCAACTAAGAACGTTATGTACTTATTATTGGTCTTATTATATTATTTATTACTACCACTATTAGTTTTATTATTATTATTACTTCTGTACATGCGATGCAACAGTTTCTCTTTTTTTCCATTCTGACTGTATGTTTTGTGAAACTACAAATGTATTCTATATGTATACTACCTTCAAAGAATCGAAGCGAAAGCAGACTGCCAAGAGAACATCTGTAAACTCAAAACAGCCCTTTTACACCCCATAAACATGTTGTCCCATATAACACTTTTATGCATGAAAAGTAAAACAAATTATCATCAATGGGATTTGAAACTAAGACTTCTGCTACGACGATTTAACTGTCTACCAACTTTCCCATGTAAGCTGTACATATTAGTTACAGTTACATTTTTCCTGTACTCCATAGTTCTAGTGTCACTTTTAATTACTGTTTACAACCATTCTGCTGGGCGACAGCACATATACTAACTAAATCAGAGTTTCGGGTGATACTCTGTCGACATCCAACGTTGGTATCGATCTGAGAGACTGACATCTGGAGGTTTGGGTGTAAGCCACTACTTCTGTCATATTTAGCCTCCCCGGTTTCCACACCTCAGTCCATGTGATTATTGGGGTTACCCAAAGTAGCAAGTCTACTGTAATTGTCTGACCTCATTAGGAATGTTAAAAGACTGCATCTGATGACAAGTTTCCACCATCCCTTCTGATATGCTGTACAATGCTGTATGTAACATTGTTCCTCCACTACAGGTGTTGTTGATGAATGACGACCAACATGGTGAGGATTTGTTATAAAGAACAATGACTGTGTTAATATTTGCTCTTGAATCATACGAAGCGTCATATTTGTTGCTCATTTTGTGCACTTTTTTGTTTCAATGAAACACCATGTCATTTCAAGCCCATGTGTCAATTATTACCTCTCTACCTGGAACATTCCATGAAGTATTGAATTTTCAAATATTAACAAACTTTTGGATTACCCTGCACAATAATCTTCCGTACTAAGATGTGCACTACTGTGTCAGTACCTTCATATGATGCACATATCATATGATCACAACAGAATAACCGAGAAAAAGTGTTGTTGAGGTGTTTACCATAGCTGTGACTGCCCAAGTGCCCTTTTTTTGAAGTTTCAGTAGCAATTAGCTTGTAGTTAGACTACAGTTTTCAGCTTGAGATCCTATTTTCCTTGACCACACTGTTGCAACCAAGATGTCAAACATAGAACACACAATGATGAGAGAGGACAGAAAACAGTTGAGACAAGAGCAAGCTCATGCCAGTACAACCCAAGATATGCTGCCCCTATTTCATATCACAATTATCATCACTAACCCATGCTGCCACTGAGGGTCTTGTCACTGCCGGTATTGCTGTACCTGATGTCACCGCCACTAGTCACAGCAGATCCTCACAATAGATCACCATGAGTAAACAAAGTGTCATGCACAAATGAAGCAGGTACCAGTGCCATAGGACATCCTATGTAGTTTATCCCAGTGACTGAAGCCTTCAAACTTATTCTGCAATCTTTTGATAGAAGAAAAGGTAAATTAAGTGAATTCCTGGACAATTGTGATAGATAATTCTTATTAGTTTCAGAAGCACAGTTTGATGTGCTCCTGCAGTTCATAAAAACTAAAATAGTTGTTCGACCAGAAGCAAGTTACTTGTAAAGAACTTAAAAGCAACTTAGCTTGATGTGAGAAACACATTATTGATAAACAATATTAGTAAAAGAACTTTGGACTGTTATGCATGTAAGATGTTTTCAAGGAGGCAAGAGAAAAATGGATCTGTGGCCCAGTTTGGCTCCCATGTAGGTGAGGTGGTTTGCAACACAAACTGAGAGAGGCAATCCATAGGGCAAGGCAACTGTCTGAGGTTGAAGGAAGCTTAGCACTCATCTGGAAGCTGAGTCATGCAGTTTTCATTCAACAGATATACAGAGACAGTTGAATGACAGTGTGTGGTAGAGAGGAACACATTGCACTAAGTGAAGCAATAGAGATTGCAATCACTGACGAAGTGGCAATAGTATTACTAATGGAAAAGAACTCTGGCTATAAAGTGAGCTTCACATAGTCCAGGCATATTAAGGGAGTCAAATGCTACACCTGGGGGAAATCAGGGCACACAGCGAGAGATTTCTGAAGCCCTGAAGGTGTGTTAAGTGTGGCTGAAGTAACCTCAGTACACAAAACTACATATGCAAAACCAGTATGCGCAGTCAAAACTATACCACTGTACAAGCAATCCCAGGGGGATATGAACAGATGTGCAAGGGGTTACAAGAAATGAGAGAGGACGTTGGAACAATTGTAAAGGTAGATATGAGAGAATTCCGGGGGAACTGTAGAGAGACAGTTGAACTATGACCTGTCAGATGCGAAATTAGCAACTCACCTGGACACCAGACATGGATATAGGGGCCAACGTGGCTAGGTATGAGAATGTGACTTGTTGGCAGTGATGTTGGCAGTTGGTGGTCTGGATTTACTGAGGATGTGTGAGCATTCAGTTGTGCCAGACACAGCTGGAAAGTGGTGGCCTGGAATACAGAGTGTTACTGATGCTATCATACTTGTTAGAGTTTAGTTGTCAGCTACTTGTCAATTGGAGCAAGCGAGCCTGCTTGGTGAACTGTCGTGTGTCCATATTGTGGACTGTATGGTGACAACTTTTGTAATGGTTAGCGATTTATTAAGTGATTTGTGAACCACTACATCCTTGCTCCTTTCTGGTCTCTATGCTATTTGTGGTCATCCATCCAGTTAGCTGTTGTGAGTTGCTAGGCTCTGTTTAGCTGATTTTCTGGACATGTATTAATGATTTGTGGTGAACGTGTATTCAGTTTTTGATTTTGTTGTCTACTCTCCATATTAATAAGCCATGTGGGTGGGTTGTTTGTGTGTGCAAGCTACATTTTCTGTCAAATTATTCTGTAAGTTACCTGCATGGCGTATTACTTATTCAATGCTCAACAGACTTCTTTAATTCATTAGTGTCTTGTATTATTTGATTTGAGTATAGTTTAATGCTTAAATTACCTTAATTCATCAGCATTCTGTATTTAACTAGAATACTGTTCAAAATTTTCACTGCTTGTCAAACTTGTTTTTTGTGTTTGTGCTTTGTATTTTATTATAATAGCGTTTAATTCTGCTTATAAAGCTGGTTTTCGTATAAATTTAACCTGTTTTTTGATCTGCCATTGTGTTGTAAAGCTCTCTATGTTTGAGTTTAAGATGGTTCAAAATAGTTACTCATTTCACGTAATTCAGACAAATTCTGAAGCTGCTTCACCAATAGTAAAATTGTTAAATGGCAGTTAGATGTAAATTCAGTTACCCAGTCCATCATAAATGCTACTAATGTTCCTTGTAGCGCAATTATGTCCCCTTAAGATTCGTCAGTGTTCTTGTAAACTTGTCTTTATGGCCGAAGCATTGTGTTTCTTAACGAAAACAGTATGTAAAACAGTATTACTTCAAATGGGTTTGCCACGGTAGATATTTATCATTGGGCCTTAAACTATTAGTCCATTGCTAAGAATAATTATTTGCTTGATTTTGACCTGTAATTACTGGAACTGCTTAATGCCATACTTCAAATTTTCTCAGATTCCCCATGGAAGACATTTATTAATGGGACTTCTGCAGTTGCTAAGTATGGCCATATGCCTGAACAATTGATGTCCTTGAATTGTATGTCAAAGAACAACACTGTAGAGTAATTAATAATTTCCCTATAACTGGGTAATGGTTGAATTTTTTCAATAATCTCATTTTGGCCCACCAAATTGGGGCGATCTTTGCTGTTTTCTTTTTAATCACCATCTTGATCCCATGAATTTATAAGGTTGTTTTTAACTTTGTATTTTTTCATTATAAAAGTTTAATTTTTTCTGGTAATAAGTTGCTGTTCTAGTATATTTGATTTTGTGGTCCCACTACCTTTCCACTCACATTTGGTACATGATAAGGTACGAGTGGTGCAAGAAACTGGATATAGTAATCAGAGAGTTGCATTGTAGTACGTAATTAATTATGATTCAGCATACAAGGAACTATGAGTGGTATTAAAACGAGCATTTTTGCTTACTGTACAAATGACGTAGGGTGCAATGTGTGGATGTTCATTTAAATATTTGTTTAATGTTTTGAGGGGGTTGATGTTTAGAGGTAACTCAAATGAAAACTGAGGTTTTATATAGTAGCCAAAGGTTAGATGAACGAGCAGGTGGGCTAAGAACTATAAGGGGAATGTGGGGTTTCTTAGCTTTGTTGGTCAATGTAAGACGAAGATTAAATATAATCAATGTTGTAACCTATAACATAAAATCTTCTGTTGCAGACTGGTCTTGGGTTCCGACTCATGGTCTGGGTATTCCCAAACAGGGGAGGTATGTAAAGCCATCAATAGTTTTGGGCATTATTGAGTTAAAAGCAGCTCAATTGCAGGCATGTGTGAGGCAAGCAGGCAGTTATAGATGCACTGATATTTATTTTACAAGCAAGCCTCTTTGTACACCATAAGGCAGCCAGATCAAGCAGCGCAATCATGAAAAAATTGCAGAATGTCTTTCTTCACGGATCCAAAAGTTTAGGAATCACATTGGGAGAGATTGGAACTGTATGGAGGATGTTTAAGCGCTTCCCATCGAAACTTCTGCAGCGTAATCGTCACAACTGGCATACCAGCTCTCGGAAAGTCACTATAACCTTTTTCTTTGACTGCAAGGGCCTGCTGTTCATTAAGTTGCTGGAGCATGACGCTCCAATTAACGCACAGTGGTACATGGACATTTTGCGAAAACTGAAGTGCTTATCAAGTCCAAACGCCTAGAAATGATGACAGACGTCATGATTCTATTGCACGATAATACCTGCACACATGTTGCCATGGTTGTTCCGACTACACCTACAATGCAGAAGTTTCGCTGGAAAGCCGTTACACATCCTCCACAGAATCCTGATCTCTAACGGTGCGATTTCCGTATCTTTGGAGCCCTGAAGAAAGCCATTCCTGGCCACCCATTTGTTTCAGATGAAGAGGTTCACACCTTGGTATACTTACGGTTACATAGGCTACCAGAAACATTTATCCATGAAGGCATTGACAGTCATGTCTCACTGTAAGATAAATGTATCAACAATTATGGCAATTACTTTTGAAGTAATGAATGGTTTACTAACTTTTCTCCATCTATCTCGTTTTCATTTCACCGAGTCTTACTTATATCATTACCAAAAGCCCGAGTAAATGTACGTAAGATATTACTTAGTTCATGAAGGGAAAAGAAGCTAATGGTCCTACAAGCTCATACAATGCTAATAATTCATATCTCATCGGACTCTTCTGCTAAACATTGACACTGAAGTGCTGCTGTTGGACCTGCCTTCGTTGGTCTGTGTAGATGCCCAATATTCAGTGTAGCCAACAGTAGCTCATCTGACACCAACTATATGGGCTTGGGGTTCTCTATTGGGTAGTCAAGAGCAGATCCAGTCACATTAAGCTTTGTTCAAAAATGGTTCAAATGGCTCTGAGCACTATGGAACTTAACTTCTGAGGTCATCAGTCCCCTAGAACTTAGAATCACTTAAACCTAACTAACATAAGGACATCACACACATCCATGCCCGAGGCAGGATTCGAACCTGCGACCGTAGCGGTCCCGCGGTTTCAGACTGTAGCGCCTACAACCGCTCGGCCACCCCGGCCCGCATTCAGCTTTGTACTAGTTGGTTTATTTGTTTAGTCCAGTTCACAATTGATATCTTGTCTCCATGTCCTTAGGTAGAGCATGTGTGTCAAACCCATGGTCCTCAGCAACAAAGTGTTGTCAGGTTGTTGCCTGCAACTTCCATGCTTAGTGTGTCTCAGATGCGAGTTCATTCATTCAAAGATGCTCCAGGATCTCTGCTGTAGTTGTTGGCAGGTTTCTCGAAATGGGAGAAAGATGTGGTAGGAGCGAGCAGTAACATCCAACGGAATGATCAAATTTCCCCTGTAGTTAGGGGATCCAGCCTCTGCACCAATTGGCTGAGGCTCGAACTGTCGGCTTCCCAGGCACCAATCCATTGGGCCTCTGCCGTAGGTAGTTGCCGGTAGCAAGATGTCTAGGATGGGGTTCGCTTCCATTAATCACCACAGCTGGGACAGGCCTCCCATCCACCTTACTAGCATCATAGCAGTGCTTGGCCGCAACACAAGCAATGGATGCAACTACACCATCTCGCCAGAATGCCTACTATGCAATCGCTCCAGT
Organism: Schistocerca nitens; assembly: GCF_023898315.1. Taxonomy (NCBI): domain Eukaryota; kingdom Metazoa; phylum Arthropoda; class Insecta; order Orthoptera; family Acrididae; genus Schistocerca; species Schistocerca nitens. The sequence continues at coordinate 313,657,873 of NC_064619.1, read as the reverse complement.
CCCAGGATACACTGAACAATGCAGCCGCTTGTGACTACACAACAGTTCTTCGCTGTTGAGGACTGTGGGTTTGACACCCACCACCTGTTGATGTGGGCACAAGACTTCTGTTGTAGAATGGACAAAATAAATAAATCAGTTGGTAGCAAGCTGGATGTGACTGGATTTGTCCTCTCCTACGCATTAGAAAACTCCAAGCCCCTGCACTAATGACACAACAATTTGAAGTCCTAAATGGTGCAATCATGCCTTTCGACTTTTTCCATGGCCTCTACTAACTTGTGTCGACTGACTGTAAACGACATGTCACTTACCAGAGTCTGAGGAATGAAACGCAGTGTACCTAGGGGCTGGAATGACCTCCCTGGCATTGGTTCCCATGCAATGTTGTACACAGTATTTGCATCGTTGGAACATCCAGCATCAGTATAATTGAGATTCCCTGAACCATATCATTGTTACTCGCAAGTAGGGAGAAAATGGCGTACACCGTAATGTATGATGTAGTCTTTGAAATTATAATAACAATAAATATATTATTTTGGTGGGCTTGTAGGTAGATGCCATCTTTTAGCTTTTCTTTTAGTATGAAATCCTCACATAATTTTACAAATTTGGTACACTCGCTGTAGATTTTATTTTCCGAAAGACTGCTATGAAAGCCTTGCAGGCCTAATTTCGTATTTTTCTGTTGCTATACAGAAGGTGCAATGGCGAATCACAAGAAACCCTACTCTTAGAAATGTTACTACAAAGTCCACGGTATTGGATATACTTTAATTGAGATTGCAGTCAGTGTGAGGATCTCAGTTGGTTTTTACCACATCCAAAAATATCACAAAGCCTTATAAATTATACTGACGTGGCGTCTTCACCTAGAGTAGTTTGACCCAATGCATTGACAGGCAGGTGTAGGTTACCGATCAGGTACTGTTTCCTGAAATGGACTGCCACTAGTTGTGACTCAGATGTTAAGACTTGGAAAGAATAGTATGAATGTAGTTGAAATTGCGTAAGGAATACCAGATTTTATTCACGATGTTGACACTATAATTACAAAAATGTTTGCCATGCACAATGAGTTGTGGGCCAAACTTTCGCAAAGATTCTTCAATGTGTACATCGAACAAGCAGTGACGGAAATAAAAGAAAGTTTCAGGAATCGGATTAGAATTAGGGTGGGGGGGGGGACATAAATGACAAGATTTATTGATGACATTGCCATCCTCAGTAAAAGTGAAGGAGATTACAAGGTGTGTTGAATGAAACGGACGCTCTAAAGAGTGCAGAATATGGGCTGAGAATAAACCCATGAAAGACAGAAGTAATGAGGAATAGAAGAAACGAAATTATCGATAAACTTGACATATAAACTGGTGAGGAAGATGTATATGTAGTGAAGGTTCAAATGGTCATAAGCGCGTGACTGCGTGTGAGATCGCTCTCTAAGTTTTCATCTATTTTTAGGTTTCAGATATATATTTTAACTGTTTTTGTGATAATATTTACTATATAAGTGACTTATTAGTGGTTTCTTCATTCACCTCTGCATTTCTTGTGTTGTGGCCTGATATTTGTGAGTGTTTCGTATCGAGCAACTTAACCTCTTACCCGTGTTTACATTCCGCGCTGACCAGTTGCAGCTGTAGCGGCGCATCGAAAGCTAAGTACTAATTAATTGTTTGTGTATAGTAGTTTATTTAGGAACTTTAGTAGTCTTCAACCGCTGTTCTTGGTGTTTTCCGGTGAAATAACTTCAGAAGAAATTTTTGCGAACTGCTTTCAGTTTCGTTACTGTCATTAGACGTTTGATTTTCTTTCTGTGTTAGTATTTTGTTATATTCTCATTTGTTGTTGATTAATACTGTCAATAATAGTAGTTACTTCCCTTGTAGAGCAAGTTTGTGATTATTGTAGTCAGTTTTTAACATCTTCTTATTGTAGTAGCGGAACTTAGATAAAGTTGTTTTCTTGTTTCAATAATTGTAAAATTTTACCATGAGTGAGAAGTGTGGGCTTTGCCGTAGGCTCGTGAGTAGTGGATTGCGTTGTGAGACTTGTTCGAAGTTTTTTCAATGGGGGGAATGCAGTGGGGAAGCCAGTGGGCATTCTGGTGAGATCCTCTCCTGGAACTGCAGGTTATGTAGCAAGAGTAAGTTGATAGAGGAGCAGGAGCGTAAGATCTGTGCCCTTCAGGTGCAGTTGAAAACGCACAGGAGGAGCTAGATAGGATGAGGAAGGAGAAGGGGGTTGGGGAATGGGAGCTGGCTGTTGGCAAGAGATCTGCTAGGAGAAGGAGATTTTCAGATAGTTTTACTATTGGTGTTTGTAATAGATATGACCAACTGTCAGAGTCTAGTGGAGAGGAATCTCTAGTAGCTGTAGATGTAGGAAGTATGCAGCAGACCTCAGCAGTTACGGTGGCTAGGACAGTTGCAAAGTCTAAGAGAAAGAAGGTTCTGCTGTTAGGTAGTTCTCATGGTAGAGGTGTAGGCCAGCAGTTGCAGGAAGTTTTGGGGAGTGAGTACCAGGTCACTAGCATTGTGAAGCCTAATGCAGGATTGGCTCAGGTGACTTTTAACATAGGGGGGTTATGTAGGGATTTTACTAAAGAGGATCAGGTAGTGATTGTGGGTGGGGCTGGTAATAGTATTGATAGGGATGGGGAGTATGACATAGATGGTGACCTGGAAAAGATAGCCACTCAGACTGGCAACATGAATGTGCATTTCGTGGAACTGTTTCAGCGTCACGATCGGCCTCATCTTAATACAGCCGTCAGGCGTAATAACATGAGACTTGGGGGTGCGCTGATGACAGAAGGCATGAGTCACATTTCAGTGGTGTCGGTGGAGTCTATCAGCAGGACGGGTTTCACTAGACATGGCCTGCACCTCAACAGGTATGGGAAGGGGAGGTTGGCAAAACTTATAGGTGACAGCATAGGTGGGGGTGGTGGGATCACTCATGGGAAAATTCCGGTAGTTGTGGGTGTTAGAGCTGTACCTTTTTTAGATTGAAGTCAGTGATAGGTATTCCTGCTTAAGGGAAGTCTCTCTAACAAAGAAACCACTTTCTACAAAGCTTGGGTATCCGATTAATGAGGGAATTAGTATATTTCATCAAAATATACAAGGTATTAGAGATAAAGTTAGTGAACTGCTTATAGATGTTGACTCTGAAATTATTGGTATATCTGAACACTTCTTAAATAAGGAGATAATTCAGAGGCTTCCTTTACCAGGATACAGGTTGGCTGGCAGCTTTTCTAGGAGCTCTTTGCGGTGTGGGGGAGTAGCCATGTATGTGAAAAACGGTATCCCATTTGAGTCAATTGATGTTTCAAAGTACTGCACTGAAAAGGTGTTTGAATGTTGTGCAGGTGTGGTTAAATTTAGTGGAGCTAAACTTCTTACTGTTGTTATTTATAGATCCCCAGACTCCGATTTCACAACATTTTTGCTAAAGCTAGAGGAGGTTCTTGGTTCACTTTATAGGAAATACAAAAAGTTAGTTATATGTGGTGACTTCAATATTAATTGTATAAGTGATTGTGCAAGGAAAAGGATGCTGGTAGACCTCCTTAATTCATATAATCTTATGCAAACCGTATTCTTTCCAACGAGAGTGCAAGGGAACAGTAGAACAACCATAGACAATATTTTTGTTCATTCGTCATTATTAGAAGGGCATTCTGTTAGCAAAAAGGTGAATGGCCTTTCAGATCATGATGCACAAATTTTAAGTCTAAAAGATTTTTGTGCTGCAACACATGTTAAATATAGTTACCAACTTTTTAGGAAAGCCGATCCAGTTGCTGTACAGACTTTTGTAAACCTTATCAAGGAACAAGAGTGGCAAGATGTTTATAGTGCTGATACAGTAGACGATAAATATAATGCTTTCCTCAAGACTTTTCTCGTGCTCTTTGAAAGTTGCTTTCCGTTAGAAAGTTCAAAACAGGGTACTAGCACAAACAGGCAGCCTGGGTGGCTGACTAATGGGATAAGAATATCTTGTAGAACGAAGTGGCAATTATATCAAAACGTTAGAAACAGTCAAAATCTAAATGCAGCAGCCCATTACAAACAGTATTGTAAGGTGCTTAAAAAGTTATTAGGAAGGCAAAAAGTATGTGGTATGCAGATAGATTAGCTAAGTCTCAGGATAAAATTAAAACCATATGGTCAGTCGTAAAGGAAGTGGCTGGTCTGCAGAGACAGGTCGAGAATATAGAATCAGTGCGTAGTGGGGATGTCCGTGTTACTGATAAGTCGCATATATGTACAGTATTTAATAATCACTTTCTGAATATAGCAGGTGAACTAAATAGAAACCTAGTCCCAACAGGGAATCATATAGCGCTCTTAGAAAAAAGTGTTCCGAGACTGTTACCTGAAATGCTCCTCCATGATACTGACAAGAGGGAGATTGAGTTAATAATTAAATCACTAAAGACCAAGAACTCTCATGGATATGACGGGGTATCTAGCAGAATACTGAAGTATTGTTCCACGTATGTCAGCTCAGTACTTAGCCATATCTGTAACTTTTCCTTTAGGAGTGGTCGGTTTCCTGACCGATTAAAGTACTCGGTAGTGAAGCCACTTTATAAAAAGGGAGACAGGGATAATGTTGACAATTATAGACCTATTTCTATGCCATCGGTGTTTGCTAAAGTTATCGAGAGGGTTGTATATACAAGGTTACTGCAGCATTTAAATTCACATAATTTGCTGTCAAATGTACAGTTTGGTTTTAGAAATGGCTTAACAACTGAAAATGCTATAGTCTCTTTTCTCTGTGAGGTTTTGGACGGATTAAATAAAAGGTTGCGAACGTTAGGTGTTTTCTTTGATTTAACGAAGGCTTTTGACTGTGTTGACCACAAAATATTACTGCAGAAGTTGGAACATTATGGAGTAAGGGGAGTAGCTTACAATTGGTTCGCCTCCTACTTTAAGAACAGAAAGCAGAAGGTAATCCTCCGCAATATTGAGAGTGGTAATGATGTTCAGTCCCAATGGGGCACTGTTAAATGGGGCGTTCCCCAGGGGTCGGTGCTGGGGCCACTGCTGTTTCTTGTTTATATAAATGATATGCCTTCTAGTATTACAGGTGATTCAAAAATATTTCTGTTTGCTGATGACACCACCTTGGTAGTGAAGGTTCTTGTGTGTAATATTGAAACATTATCAAATAATGTAGTTCATGATATAAGTTCGTGGCTTGTGGAAAATAATTTGATGCTAAATCACAGTAAGACTCAGTTTTTACAGTTTCTAACTCACAATTCAACAAGAACTGACATTTTAATCAGACAGAATGGGCATGTTATAAGCGAGACGGAACAGTTCAAGTTCCTAGGCGTACGGATAGATAGTAAGCTGTTGTGGAAAGCCCATGTTCAGGATCTTGTTCAGAAACTAAATGCCGCTTTATTTACCATTAGAACAGAATCTGAAATAAGTGACATTTCAACACGAAAAGTAGTATACTTCGCATATTTTCATACGCTTATGTCATATGGTATTATTTTTTGGGGTAATTCTTCTGATTCAAAAAGGGTATTTTTGGCTCAAAAACGGGCTGTTCGAGCTATGTATGGTGTAAGTTCGAAAACCTCTTGTCGACCCCTATTCAATAGTCTGGGAATTTTGACATTGCCCTCACAGTATGTATTTTCTTTAATGTCGTTTGTTGTTAGCAATATTAGCTTATTCCCAAGAGTTAGCAGCTTTCACTCAGTTAATACTAGGCAGAAATCATATCTGCATGTGGGATGCACTTCCTTGACTCTTGTGCAGAAAGGAGTGCAGTATTCTGCTGCATCCATTTTCAATAAGCTACCACAAGAACTCAAAAATCTTAGCAGTAGCCCAAACACTTTTAAGTCCAAACTGAAGAGTTTTCTCATGGCTGACTCCTTCTATTCTGTCGAGGAGCTCCTGGAAGAGCTAAAAAATTAAGCAAATTCCAGTGTTACATTCTTGATTTTCTTTATTTAAACTAACGACTTGTCGCCTGAATATGTTTCTTATATTTCATTTTATCTGTTTCTACAATCGTGTTATAATTTCATGTATTGACTCGTTCCATGACCATGGAGACTTCTAAATGTGGTCCCACGGAACAATAAATAAATAAATAAATAAATAAATAAATGGTTCAAATTGTTCTGAGCACTATGGGACTTAACTGCTGTAATCATCAGTCCCCTAGAACTTAGAATTACTTAAACCTAACTAACCTAAGGACATCACACACATCCATGCCCGAGGTAGGATTCGAACCTGCGACCGTAGCGGTCGCGCAGTGCATTCCCGCCAAAAGAAATTTTCTGGCTCAAAACATCGGCATCAGTCTGGCGAAAAAAAATTTCTGAGAATGTATGTTTAGAGCACTGATTTGTATGGAAGTCAATCATGGATCATGGGAAAACAAGAAAAGATGAAATCAAATGGCTCTGAGCACTATGGGACTCAACTGCTGTGGTCATAAGTCCCCTAGAACTTAGAACCACTTAAACCTAACTAACCTAAGGACATCACACACATCCATGCCCGAGGCAGGATTCGAACCTGCGACCGTAGCAGTCGCACGGTTCCGGACTGCGCGCCTAGAACCGCGAGACCACCGCGGCCGGCGCCAAGAAAAGATGAGAATCGGAGCATTTGAGATGTGGTACTACACTGAGGTGACAAAAGTCATGATGGGGTAGCGATGTGCACGTGTACAGATGGCGGTAGTATCGTGTACACAATGTATAAAAGGGCAGTGCATTGTTGGAGCTGCCATTTTTACCCAGATGATTCACGTGAAAAGCTGTCCGACGTGATTATGGCCGCACGACGGGACTTACCAGACTTTGAACGTGGAATGGTCGTTATAACTAGACACATGGGACATTCTGTTTCGGATATAGTTAGAGATTTCAATATTCCGAGACCCACAGTGTCAAAAGTGTGTCGAGAATACCAAATTTGAGACCTTATATCTCACCATGGAACAACGCAGTGGCTGACGGTCATTATTTCACGTCAGAGAGCACCGGCGTATGTGTAGAACTGTTAGTGCAAAAGGCAGGCAACATTGGGAGAAATAACTGCAGAAATCAATGTGGGATGTACAACAAATGTATACTTTAGGACAGTGAGGCGAAATTCGACGTTAATGAGCTATGGAAGCAGACGACCGATGCGAATGTCTCTGTTAAGAGCACGACATAGCCTGCGGCGCCTCTCCTGGACTCGCAACCATATTGGTTGAAACCTAGACAACTGGAAAATCGTGGAATGGTCAGATGAGTCCGGATTTCAGTTGGTAAGACCTAATGGTAGGATTCGAGTGTGGCACAGACGCCACAAACCAACACTGGACTCGCGTTCGGGAGGACGACGGTTCAATCCCGCGTCCGGCCATCCTGATTTAGGTTTTCCGTGATTTCCTTAAATCGCTCCAGGCAAATGCCGGGATGGTTCCTTTCAAAGGGCACGGCCGACTTCCTTCCCCATCCTTCCATAATCCGATGAGACCGATGACCTCGCTGTCTGGTCGCCTTCCCCAAAACAACCCAACCCACCACCACGAACCCGTGAACCTCCATGGCCAAGATAGTCAACAAGGCACTGTGCAAAGTTGTGTTGGTTACATAATAGTGTGGGCTGTGGACTGGACTGGGTGCTCATGATCAACTGGACCTATCATTGACTGGAAATGGTTATGTTTGGTTACTTGGAGACTCTTTGCAGCCATTCATGGACTTTATATTTCCATCAACGATGAACGTTTTATGGATGACAATGCACCATGCCACCGGGCGAAAATTGCTTGCGATTTGTTTGAACAACATTTTGGGCAATTTGAGCTAATGATTTGGCTACCTAGGTCGCCCAACATGTGACATAACCGAGAGGTCAGTTCATGCGCGACATCCTGCACAGGCAACACTTTCGCGATTGTTGACGGCAATAGAGGCAGCATGGCTTATTATTTATCCAGGTGACTTCCGACGATTTGAAGAGTCCATGCCACTTTGATTTGCAGCACTACAGGCCGAAAGGAGGTCTGACACAGTATTAGGAGGAATCCCATGACTTCCGTCATCTGAGTGTATGGAAGGATGTTCAGAATTAAGGGGACTGATAAGATAAGAAATGAGGAGGTTCTCCGCTAAATCGACGAGGGAAGGACATATCTTGAGACAAGAAGACAGGTTCAGAATGATTGGAGATGTGTTAAGACATCAGAGAATAACTTCCAAAATACCAGAGGGTGCTTTACTGTGTAAAAACATTAGAAAGAAACAGAGATAGGAAGATATCAAACAATTAATCGAGTATGTTTGGTGGTGTTGTGTGATGAAGGTTTTGGTTTGTGGGGCGCTCAACTGTGTGGTTATCAGCGCCCGTAAAGAGTCACAGTCTTTACACAGTCCATTCTCGCCAAGTTCGCAAATGATGATCGAATGATGAGGAAAAGAGAAACACCCAGTCCCCGGGCACAGAAAATCCCCAACTCGACCGGGAATCGAACCTGGGGCCCCGTGATCCAGAGGCAGCAACGCTAAGTTTGGTGATATTTCTGCCCTGAGATGAGGTTGGCGCAGCACAGGTATTCGTGATGGACAGCGTCAAAGCAGCCAGAAACCTATGTAATAATACCGAGCGAGGTGGCGCAGTGGTTAGACACTGGACTCGCATTCGGGAGGACGACGGTTCAATCACGCGTCCGGCCATCCTGATTTAGGTTTTCCGTGATTTCCCTAAATCATTCCAGGCAAATGCCGGGATGGTTCCTCTGAAAGGGCATGGCCGACTTCCTACCCCACCCTTCCCTAATCCGATGAGACCGATGACCATGCTGTCTGGTCTCCTTCCCCAAACAACCAAACCTATGTAATAAAATGAAACACCTGCGGCATTCGCATTTATGTTATTGTATTACAACCAGTTTCGGTGACTCAATACGTCATCTTTACACCTTAACCGACGTTAAGTGGTTGAGCTCCCGCCGTATACAGGATCTTATCAGTGGTCAATATCTATGAACTGGCTTCCGCAGACTACTGTAAAAGCGATGTTGTGTGTGCAACCATCAACTACTGAAACCTCCCCTTAGAAAAATTTATGAATTACTGTGCTGGTAAACCCCTTACGTTATTTGATTTTCAACCAGCTGCGCAAAACTGAATGTACTCAGACATTTCTCTCTTTACTTATTCTGCTCATCACTAAACTGACACACAATATAGCGCAACGCTAGCTGACTTTCAATAATCCCTACAAAAGAATGGCCGGGACTAACAATTACCTATATCTTTCATGAATCGTTTACCTCACAAAAATCTTCGTTACTCGAACTACTGCAATACAGCGAGCGCCAATACTGCCAGCTAAATAAAGGATTCTAACTATTGAAGGCACTAACTACTGATAGGTATACTTAGCAGATGAAAGATTTTGGTAGAGAACAAACAATGTATTTACCTTAATAGTGTTCATAAGTCATTATATATATATATATATATATATATATATATATATATATATATATATATATATATATATAATTTCGTTTTTCTGACGGACTCACGTCCAGATCGTTCGCTCTCAAAATTCTGCCATCTCTCTCCCCACATCCACCACTGCTGCCGGTTCACCTACGCCTACGCGCTGTTCACATCCAACTGCCCAACACTACAATAGCGAATATTCCAACAATGCCAATCAGCCACAGACTGCACACAGCACAGCCAGTGATTTTCATACAGAGCGCTACGTGACGTTACCAACATAAAAACCTAAACAGCCTGCTTACACTGCCAACTGTTATAATGGTGATACAAACATCCCGGATTCGGTGTTACATGGCATTAGCGTCACATTTCGTGGAGGTGATTAAGTTTTTTTGTCTAGGATTTTGACATGCACCAATCGTGTACTGATACTTTGATCACGTAGGGGAAGCCTTTACTTGCCACAGTGGTACCATCTATTGTCTAGGTTTTGTCCAGCTCACACCACTCTCAGATGTGAGACTACACACGTAGCGATCCAGTAACTAGCAGGTGCATTTGAAGATGCTGCTGCCTCCACGTCAACTAGTCTTGAAGGATGGCCAGTACAAACGAAGTCTGACCAGTGGCAGCAGGTTGGGATGGACGGCAGCGCGCTCAAGCCGACGCGGCTGCCGCCGCCGTCATCCCACAGGCTGCGCGCGCATGGCGACGTATTTCCTCTACGTTCCTCAGCATTTGATCCAATTTGGCTGCTCCCGGATTAATCTGCACGCCGGCTCGCCGCCGCCGCCGCCGCAGGCCCACGCAAATTAACGCAGCGGCCTGGCGCCATAAAACACACGGTCCGCAGATAGGGCACCGCCGCTCCCAGCCAGGCAGCGCCCGCTACGGCAAAACCACTTGTTCTGCACGCTGTCATTTATTTTCCTTTAACGACTGCAGAAGTAATCACGAAACAGTACCCTGTCACACATAGCAATTTCTGTGCCGCCCTGTTTTTGAAATATACATGCTAATGTTCAAAACAGCTGGGGTTAATGTTCAGCGTCCGAAAACAGTCTTGTTTATTTTTAACTTTTTCGCATTAAAAGTCTTTCGGACTCGTACGGTGGGCACTCGCGCTGAGTAGACGTGACGAGAAATTAAAAAAGTGTTATACATCGAAAGCACTTGTTGGGATAGGGAAGGAAAAGTATGGATCAGAGACCATGCAACAACCCCCACTTGGCACTACTGACGAAAACTTGATGATGTGGAGTCATCGTAACACCCAGATACTTGAATGGTCGGTCCACGCACCTAGCGACTCCTATAGCTGTGTCCCTTCCCAGAACATATCGCACAGTTGTCAGTCCGTTGATGATACCTTGACACGAGTGAGGATCGGTAAGCTACTGGTAATGAATAATAGGAATACACACTCTCAGAAATGTTTCCCTCAAATTAAGATCTATGTTTATACCACCCGACTTCTGCTGGTCAGGAATACCTTGTTTTCCTGTGATAATGTGCTTTTAGTGCTCTCCTTACTTTGTCTGTCATGTGATGATTTGCAACCAAAGAAGCAGAATTCATTAACTTCGTCTGTTTCATAGTCCCCAATTCTGTTGTTAAGTATATCGCTAGTTACATTTTCGCAATTTCTCATTACTCTCGCCTTTCTACGGTGTGCCGAAAAGAAATAACGAATGTTACAGCAATAAAAATTTCATAGCTCCAGTAACAACGACGTTAAAGACACAGATGACAGAAACACTAAAAGTAAATCGTACGATCCAATCAGAAAATGTTTCGACTGTGTGCACATGGCCACATCTGACGTGATTGTAACCACAAGACCAACGGTATGACATACTTTTTTATTATTTTATACCATTTATTACTAAAAGATGTTTATCAGAAGATTATTGTCCAAGCCGCGCGGGGTTATCCGAGCGGTCTAAGGCGCTGCAGTCATTGACTGTGCGGCTGGTCCCGGCGGAGGTTCGAGTCCACCCTCGGGCATGGGTATGTGCGTTTGTCCTTAGGATAATTTAGATTAAGTAGTGTGTTAGCTTAGGGACTTATGGCCGTAGCAGTTAAGTCCCGTAAGATTTCACACACATTTGAACATTTTTGATTAGTCTCCAAGATTCCAAGAAACAGATATACTGTTGACAGGTTTTGCAAAAAATGTTGTCTCTCTGCAAGAGTTTTTTAAACATACAGTTGAGACCGATGATGTAAGAAATGAAACAGATATTTATGTGGATTTTAGTGCCGGTATGAATTTTGCAATAGTGCTTGCCACCGATCTTTAGACAAACTGAAGTTTTAATAAAGAAGTAAGCAGTTACTGTTAGGAAGCTACAAGGGAAGCTCATTTCGTATATAAGTGTATAGAAACAACAAGAAGGACATAGTGACAGCTATGCTAGTGATGAAGCTAAGGAATATTTAGATTTAGTGACTAATTAATTGCCACTAAGACAAAGTCCACCAATGTCAGAATGAAGACTTTTGTAAGAAAGGAACAACTAACATATAGCAGACCCAGAGTCACAAGGAGAGAAAGAAATTGTTGAAAAACTAGTTCAGGTCTACTTGATAAAGGAATTATACAACTAAGCTCATCTGAGTATACTATTCATGTCATAGATGTAAAAAATAGAAATTGAATGTATCGATTCTGTATAGACTTAAGAAAACTGAATAAAATTACAGTGAAATATCGTTACCTTTTACCCATTATAGAAGAACTTATAGAAAAGTACAAGATACCCGTGTGTTTGGCGTACTATACTTCAAGAATGTATTTTTTTCACTGTGCTGCTGAAGAGGAAAACCGGAAGTATATATTCGGCACACTGGGAGCAGTTCCAGTTCAATAAACTTCCACTTGAATGATCAAACTCGTCTGCAGTTGTCAAACGATTTTTAAATACTGTTGTTTCGACAAACATTCAACGGAAAAGCAACAGATTCTCAGAGCAAAACCTACTGCCAACTTTTTTGTGAGACGAGACTATTTCCAAGAATGACAGAAGAGAAATTTCAGTGATTTTACCCAATACACAGCGAGAAAACATCGAGCTTGCGCACGAGAAAGGACATAGCGCCCTTAAGCAATGAGAAGAGAATTACATGACGCATCAGGTAAGTCAAATAATATGGAGAAGTTTCTGTATGTGTACCAAAAATTACCTACACGGCGAATATGCGAATTTCACTGTTCTGTTATTTTGCTTTATTCATCTCTAGGACTAGTAACTCCGACGATAATAAATAGTTCGTGTGAGAATCAGAACGCTTTTTCCTTCAGATGTATACACTCTCCTGTCACAATAATGTGACCATCTGTCAAAATCCTCAATCACCACCTTTTGGAACTCGGACTACTAAGAGACGTGCAGGAAGAGACTCTGTGAGGTTTTGGAAAGTACCGAAAAGGATGTGGAGCTAGGACGACTCCTGTGGCATGGTCAGCTGCACTATGTTTCTCGGTTGAGGATCCACTGTGCGGCAAGCCTGACCGAGGTCGCGCCACAGATTCCCGAGTGGGTTTAAATCCGGGCAGTTTGTTGGCCAAGGACGGCCAACTCTCCACGGTGCTGTTCGAACCACGCACATACACCGCGCGCTGTGTGAGGCGTTGTATTGTCTTGATGGTTGATGCCATCGTGGCGCGGAAAAGGAAACTGCATGTAGGGGTTGACATGGACCGCAAGGATACATGTATGCTTGGGTCGATCCATTGTGTCTTCCAGAATGACGAGATAATCCATGGAATGCCACAAAAACGTTACCCAGATCCTAACATTCTGTCTTTGTTTGCTTTCAAAGGTTTCACGCCGTACACGCCAACGGCCTTCAGTTCGACGGAGCATAAAACTTGATTCATCTGAAGGGCCACCGTGAGCAAGGCGTTTGCTGCAGAGGCCCATACGCAACAACGTTCACTGAACAGTCGTTGAGGAGACACTGTTTATAGCCCTCTGATTCATGTGGGCAGACATTTACTCAACAGCTGCATGTCTATTCGCCCTTACAAATTTCCGCAACCACTGCGTGGTGCACCACAGATGCCTCGACGCCGGTTTTGGATAGCGCCATTTCGCCGTGCACGGTGAGCTTCAACCACAGTGGAACGTGAACAGTTTACAAAGTTAGCCATTGCGGAAATGCTTCGATCTGTGACCCGAAAGCCAATGATCAAGACCTTCTGGATGACGGGACGGTAGCTCAGCGTGTTCGGTCAGAGAGCTGGTTGCCCTCTGTAATAAAAAAAACTGAGTGGAAGGATCAACAAACGAACGTGACAGGATGTCATGTGACGTCCGCAACGACGAAACACAATGACCAACAATGAAGAAAATGCAAAAAAAAAAAAAAAGTTGGATAGAGCGTCTGCCATGTAAGCAGGAGGTCCCGGGTTCAAGTCCAAGTCGGGGCACACATTTTCACCTGCCCTCTTGATATATATCAACGCTCGTCAGCAGCTGAAGGTATTGATATAATTCTAATTTCATTTTGAACGTATGTGGTGGTCACGTTAATATGACTGGACCATGTATGAAGATATTTTACGTATTTTATTGTAATTATTGTTAAGTAGGTCCTTACTCCCTTCCCCTCCACAGAATCATGCTCGCTGTTCACACTGGCACCACGTGAACAAGTGTGGACTACACTTCTCGAATCCCTTGTGTGTCCACTTCTGTGTAGCCCGAAACGAACAAGAAAGTCTTTAACGAGCTCAATTTTTCTCTGCCGTTTTCAGTGAGGATGTAGAGCAGGGTTTCTCAAACTGTGTTCCACGGAACAATAATGTTCCGTGGGAAGTGAATACGTGCTCCGCGAAAACTACTGATAACATGGCGTTTTTTGTACATTTTGAGGATACTTTCTATAATTTGATTATGAATTCCGTTTTATTATTCATAATTCACAAACTGTACATTGAGCAAGCAGTGAAGGAAACAAAAGAAAAATTCGTAGTAGGAATTAAAATCCATAGAGAAGAAATAAAAACTTTGAGGTTCGCTGATGACATTCTAATTCTGTCAGAGACAGCAAAGGACCTGGAAGAGCAGCTGAACGGAATGGACAGTGTCTTGAAAGGAGGGTATAAGATGAACATCAACAAAAGCAAAACGAGGATAATGGAATGTGGTCGAATTAAGTCAGGTGATGCTGAGGGAATTAGATTAGGAAATGAGATGAGTTTTGCTATTTGGGGAGCAAAATAACTGATGATTGTCGAAGTAGAGAGGATATAAAATGTATACTGGCAATGGCAAGGAAAGCGTTTCTGAAGAAGAGAAATTTGTTAACATCGAGTATAATTTAATTGTCAGGAACTCGTTTCTGAAAGTATTTTTATGGAGTGTAGCCATGTATGGAAGTGAAACATGGACGATAAATAGTTTAGACAAGAATAGAATAGAAGCTTTCGAAATGTGGTGCTACAGAAGAATGCTGAAGATTAAATGGGTAGATCATGTAACTAATGATGGGGTACCAAATAGAATTGGGGAGAAGAGGAGTTTGTGGCAAAACTTGAATAGGAGAAGGGAAGGGTTGGTAGGACATGTTCTGAAACATCAAGGGATCAGCAGTTTAGTATTGGAGGGCAGCATGGAAGGTAAAAATCGTAGAGGGATACCAAGAGATGAATACACTACGCAGATTCAGAAGGATGTAGGTTGCAGTTGGTACTTGGAGATGAAGAAGCTTGCACAGGATGGAGTAGCATGGAGAGCTGCATCAGACCAGTCTCTGGACTGAAGACCGCAACAGCAATTTAAAATTGAAGTTATCAGAGGAAAATCAAGATTTTCTCATTTTCCTAAAATTTTATTAACCGCCAAAACAAACAAGGTGATCCACGAAAGTACCAGGATTCTCAGTGTTCCCTTTGACTAAAAGTCTGGAAATCCCTGGTGTAGAGGCGGCTATGTGAGGCCCTTTAAGCGCAGACACGTGAAATGGGTTAGCTCTGTCTCGCCCATGCAGTGTTGCCAGCGAGGTAAATGGAGTTCACGTTTCGTGCTGCGAGCACAGCACCGAGGAGATCAAGACTGATATCCAGAGCAGGTAAACGCTTGTATGTTTCATGCCACGAAGCACCGAGCAGGCTGGTACAGTCACAAGATGGTCGACTTGTCTTATAAAGGGCGGCGGTTCAAATTCCATCCCGACTACCCAGATTTAGGTTTATCGTGATTTATCTGGATCACTTAAAGCTAACGCTGAGGTGAATCCTCTGAAAACACAAGTCTATTTGGATTTGTATCGTTTCACTGTCCGATCTTATGTTGCGTCTTTAATGACCTCGTCGTAGACGGAACGTTAAATCCGAATTTTCCTACTTTTTGTATGCCAAAAGTTGAGTACCTGCAAAAGGGAAAGCTTTCTCATTTAAACGTATTTTCAGAATCACGTGATTTGCTGATACATGTTAGGAAAACAACATTTTTGCCGTCTCCATTACTTACAGTACTGCTCATAAAACCAACAAAGAATATTCGATTGAAGTTTCCCATGATGAGAAATGAGAAGGAGTGATCTGCATGTACTTTAAAGAAATTTTTTGTAGTCAGCATCGCCTTAAAAACTTTCTTTTGAAAGGTTTTGACAGGTAAGACTGCCATCTTCAGATCTATAAAAGCAGTCTTACCTGTCGAAACTCGTCAATAAAAACAGTTTTGAACGTGATATTGGCTATCAAAATCTTCTTTAAAGCATATTTGCCGCTTCCCACTATAAATGAAAGACGCTGCTTGCATGTTGAACAGTCATGCCTTGCAACTACGAACATGATTATGCAGTGTCTTGTATTGAAAATCGTCTGTAAGAGACGAAATAATCACACAAAAGACAGGAAATGATAAATGGGGAAACAACGACAGTCACGAAGAAAACGTAGCTATCATACGTACGACATAATTGTAGTAAATCTAACTGTTTGCAAAGAACTATTTTAAGACGTGAACTGCTATACTGCGATTTCAGTGAAACTTTCTTGTTAAGGCAAACGCAATACAGGGTGTCCATTAAGTCCCTTTACAACTTCAAAATTTTATTACAACGGCAGTTGTTGAAATACTTGAACAAAATTTATTTTATTTAATGACTGTTTACTAAAGTTTTTATATATATTAAAAGTTTGTGTTTCAGATACTCTGTTGATGGAAGGAACTGAACCTCTATAAAATGGCAACTCCTCAAGAGAAGATCCAATGTGTGTCCTGGTTTATTGAGACACAATCAGATGTTCAGATTCAACGAAATTTCAGAACGAAGTATGGAAGAGATCCACCATTGGGCCCTACAGTACTTGCGTGGCACAAAAGAAATTATGTGGACACGTACAGTGTTGGATAAAGGGAGGAGCGGGTGACCAAGCACATCCGAGGAAAACATCGATCGCGTTTTAAACGTCTTTACTTATTCATCTACGAAGTCCATCCACACTGCTGCCAGACAGTTGCATCTACCACGCTCAGCTGTGCATAAAGTCCTACACAAGAACATACGGTTTTACAGAATGCAACTGTTACAGACCCTTGAGCCAAATGACAAGCCAAAACGGACAGAGTTTGCACTCAACATGCTGGAACGCCTTTAGGAGGCTGAAACATTCCTCAAGCGAGTGTGTTTCAGTGACGAGGCAACTTTTCATGTTTCTGGGAAATTAAACAGACACAATGTGAGAATCTGGGGATCTGAACACCCCCTATGAAACTAGGGAGCTTCACTGGGATAAAAAATGGCTCTGAGCACTATGGGACTTAACGTCTAAGGTCAGCAGTCCCCTAGAACTTAGAACAACTTAAACCTAACTAACCTAAGGACATCACACACATCCATGCCCGAGGCAGGATTCGAACCTGCGACCGTAGCGGTCGCGCGGTTCCAGACTGTAGCGCCTAGAACCGCTCGGCCACTCCGGCCGGCTCACTGGAATAGTCCAAAAGTAAATGTGTAGTGTGGAATCATGTGCAACCGGATAATTGGTCCATTTTTCTTCAACGAATCAACAGTTATTGTAAATGTTTACCTCGACCTCTGACCGAATGTGTAGCACCGCAATTGACTGACTTACAACCAGTTATCATTTTCCATCAAGATGGTGCACCACCACATTGGGGACTGCATGTTCATCGATTCCTCAATGAAACATTTCCAGGCAGATGGATTTGGAGGGATGGGCCAATTCCTTGGTCACAGCGTTGTCCATATATCACTCCCTTGGATTTTTTATAGGGGTATGTAAAAGATATCGTCTATCAAACACAGATACGGGACATTGCTGACTTGAAGCAAAGAATTCGTAATGCCATTGCCACCACTGATGACGCTATGCTACAGCGAACATGGCCAGAAATCGAGTACCGTCTTGATGTGCTTCGTGCAACTAAAGGCACCCAGTTAAACACTGTCAAAGACTTTTATAAACACTGATTACAATAAAAGAAATGTTGTTAAAATATTTCAACAACTCCCGCTGTATAAAATTTTTAAGTTGTAAAGGGACTTTATGGACACCCTGTATGTGTCTGGCGTAAGCAAATGGAATCACCCAACGTGAGTAAGTTGGTCATTGAGAATGAGTCGTATCACAAGTAAATTATTGGGCACGAATTGCACTACACTAGCGTCTGCAAGCAGTCCAGTGACGCAGCCTATTGAAGTACAAGTACACTGTAATACGAGCGTTTGACCAATTATCTAGACGATTGATTGTTAGTTACGGATTCGGACTGCATTTTTCAAATGTGGGAAAAGGAGGGAGCTGCAAATGTCGAGCTTGTATTATTCTGTTAGCACAGCTCATGTGAATACTACGAAGAGTAATATGTCGAGTCTTACACCCTGGTCTACCTCTTAATTCTTTGAAGGGATGTCACTATGGGATACGATGCGCACTAGAGATGGGTCGAGCTCGTTCATTCCCGTGAACTACTTCATTCATTTCACTCTTTGCCGTGAAGCGTTCAAATGAAGTAGTTCATTCATGAAGTACGGAAGGCTGGCGAAGTTTCCCAGTTCGCCGCTCAGCCACGGCTACGCTCGCTTCGCCTCGCTCGTACAATAAAGTTTCGTAATACTTCATAATTTTACCAACAGATGGCCGAACTATGCAGTAACGTGAACGCAACGTTTTACGTTCTTACAGTGTCTGAGAGTTAAATAGAGCATGGTCGAAGGGGACAAAGGAAAGATAAACAGAGAAACCTGTCACATATAAAGAAGGTATTACATTTAATCTTGCTCAACATTTTCTCATGAAGCGCCCAAAAAGTCTTTATCTGCCAAGTGAAACCTTATTTGTTATATTCATGGACTGAAAACTAGGGCTGCCAACGAAATGCAGTCCAATTTTGTTGCTTTTAAAATTTAATCCAAAATAGAATGAGTATGTTTACCACTGTTACAAAGTCTATATACCTACATTAAGTAATTATTCAGAAGTTTTCCTGTAGATTTTATTTTTGTTGAGAATAATAACCCTCCAAATTCAAAATGTAAACTGTCACCTGTAGTCATTGGTACGATTTCAGGTAAAATCCCTCTTTATTTTCTTTGGAAAGCAGTTTTTGTGTCTGTTCGCTCTTATACAATGACTAGCAACTCGCGGCCGCGTAAAAGTAGTGAGATTTGGGGTTTCTTCGCCGATTTAGGTGATGGGAAAGCAAAGTGCAATTATTGTTCTAAGTGTATTTCATATAAAGGAGGAAATACATTTAATCTAGCGCGTCATATTCGAGTGCTGCATCCAACAGTGTCATTGTCAGTCAGGCGCTTAGCGCCCCCTGCTCCTGCATCTTCCGATATTTCTTGGATAAAAAACCCGGACAATCCGGAACCAACATCAGCAAATGCCAGAAGCGAACAGCAGTTGGTGCCAGAAAATAACAGTATCACTTCAGTATCAGAAAGCAGACCTCAATATCACCGAATATTGCCCATGTATTTTCCGAAACCTCTTTCTAACAAAAGAAATCAGGAGATAGATTTCGCACTTCTGCAGACTGTTGTAAAAGATTATTTGCCCTTCAACATAGTGGAAAGCAAACATTTCCAAAGTTTTGTAGCCAAACTGAATGGTGCTTACAGAATGCCATCTCGGAAGACCATTTCCAATACGCTGCTACAACAACAGTACGCCATGATGAAAGAAATTGTGAGAGCCAAAATTAATTCTGCGGAAGCGGTTGTGATGACAGTGGATGGGTGGACCTCAACTACAAATGAGAGTTATTTGTCGGTGACAGCACACTACGTTAAAGACCTGTAGCTGGCGTCTTCCCTCCTAGAGTGCTTTAAATACGACGAAAGGCACACGTCAGAAAAACTCTCGGAAGAACTGCTACGTGTCACAAGGGAATGGGGCATTCAAGAAAAAGTCGTGTGTGTTGCCAGCGACAATGCTGCTAATATTGTAGCAGCTATAAGACTCACAGCCTGGAAACGAATCCCCTGCTTTGCGCACACACTCAATTTAATTGTTCAGAATGGGCTTCTGCACACTCAACCCATTCTGAATAAAGTAAAAAAAAATTGTTGAATTTTTTAAAAGAAGTTCGCAGGCCTGTACGAAACTGAAAAAGATGCAGGAACAGTTAAAAGAGCCAGTTCTGACACTAAAACAGGATACTGTTACAAGATGTAATTCAACCTATGATATGCTGCGAAGAATAATCGAGGTTAAGAATTCCCTAATGACAGTTATCACTCTGAATTATCCGGATCTTCCAAATCTGACTGCAGAGGACATTGCAAGTGTAACACAAGCCTGTGACCTGTTGAAAGTTTTCGAAGACTGCACTGAGGAAATGTCAAGTGAAAATGTTGTCACTGCTTCTAAAGTTATACTCCTTAGTCGCTCGTTGAAAAAATGGTGTTGCAGGTTTGTTAATAACACTGAAATTCATGTAGACGTGCAACAGATGGCCGAAAAGTTAGCTGAAGACCTAAAATGACGATTTAGAAATATAGAGGAAAATTCCATTTTCGCGGAAGCAACTGCATTGGATCCTCGGTTCAAATTACATGGTTTTTCTGATAAAAATTCTGCCGAGAAGGTGAAATTAAACCTGATCAGGCACTGTGAGAAATTTGTGACAAACACATCCACTGCTACTGCAACAATCTCAGTTCCAACCACTGAATCTACTTCCAGTCTCTGGCTCGAATTTGATGAAGTGTTTTCCAGGCTGCAGAGTAATCCACACCCTAGAGCTGCTGCAATAGTGGAAGTGGACAAATACTTACAAGAGCCCCTGCTACAGAGACAAGGCAATCCACTTCAGTGGTGGTCTGAACGGCTGTCAGTATACCCCTCGCTCTTTGAACTTGCAAAAATACGACTGTGTATTGTCGCAACCTCCACGCCGTGTGAAAGAGTGTTCTCGAAGGCAGGACACTTTATAACTGACAGAAGAAATCGTCTGACAGGGAAAAAAGTGGAACAAATCACGTTTTTAAACGGAAATCTCTGAAGATTCACCAAATCTGTTGATGTTTAGTCACAAATATATATGTGTATTTTTTTTTTAAATTTAATTAGGACAATCCTCAAATTCACATTTAGTGTAATTATTTCAATTATGTGTACGAGATAAACATTCCTACATGAACGATTATCTTTCAAGCGTGGATTCCACGCATGCTTCAGTTCCAGACTCACAAAGTAAGCATTTTATTTTCATGTTGGCTGTGCGTGCTTACACAGCCAGCCTCTTCGTTTGTATTTTAATATTGATTTGTCTGCAAGCGCTGCCAACGGTAGCTTACCCGTAGACGCGAAGTATAACTGCACAAATAGTGATGTGATAATGATGTCAGCACTGCAGGAAGCAGCTGACGCTACCTTCCTCTCGCCCCTCATCACCCCTACCCCTCCTAACCCTATCGTTCCCCACACAAACACCGCGCGATTCGTCGACAGGCAGTAGAGGGAGGACTGAAGCGAAGGGAGAATGAGTGACGTAGCGCTGATGTACTGGGGGAGGGAGAGGGAAAGAGAGTGAGTGAACTAGAAAATAGTGTGGAGTGTGCTATCTGTGAAGAGTTTGAAGTACCAGTTCTTTGAAACTGAGTGGTTAGTTCACACTTCACTGGAGTGAAGCGTTCATTTGAACGACTCATTCACGAGATCCCCATCACTAATGCGCACACATACAACACACACACACACACACAGACACACACACACACACAAAGCCAGTGACGAAGGAGAACTACCTAACGGACGCAACAGACAAGAAGATCAGCTTTGCATTTAGGTTAACAACACAAACGCGCTCAACGTGTCTCCTCAGTTGCGATGAGATCAAGGATGAACGTACAGTACTTTCGCTGTTTAGAAATGGAATGTAGCAAAACATACTAAATTTCATGAAAACTGTTGGATCTCAAAGGAGATAATGTAACGTAACAGAAACTTGCCACGTTTCGTTACATAAATAGTTGGTAGAATAACGATAACATAAGAGCAAATACTATTATGAACACAGCGTAGGATTCCATTTACGCAGTGGTCCAGCTGCGATTCATCGCGATATGGAACAACATCCAAATAAAAGCCTCCAGCCGCAGTGGTAAAACTGTGTTTGTGTCTGCGATGATGCGCATTACGCGTCAGCCATTCCGTTTGCGATGGATGATGTTAACACATTTCTCGTTCTGCTAACAAGCCTAATTCGTTACGCGAACCCAATACGGACGGAAATGCCGCTGATTCTGAATGCATACTCTCGAATCCAATATGAATCAAACGAATTTTCGACATTCTGGTTGTTAATTGTTTATTTTTTAGCGTTGTCGCAACAAAGCCATGAAGCTGGATAGAGTCAGCTTCTGACAATACTGGTTTGCTTGGAGATGACTTATGGTCTGCGGCACTCAGCTCACTATGGCGTGCTGAGGGCGGAAAAAAGTTATACCCAGTGCTTTCAAACCTATTGATGTGATAGGGAATTTCCTGCTTTTGAAAACGTCTACTGTTCTGCTGCTAAAACCAAATATAACGGCAATTCTCCTGTGGTTTTATCACATATGTGCCTACTTCTTCAAAATAATTTGTACACCACTTGATTAATTAAGTTTTGATCGCTCTTATGTGAATTCCTCGCCCCCCAGACACTTTTCTCTTATTAGAATGAACTTGCAAATTGTGATTATGGTTCCGCATCAGCTGTAGAATATTTCAGAACAGATGAATTTTTTTCTGGACAGGGAATCGAATCACTAGCAACAAGCGCGAAATCCAGGTTCGTGTCCCGGGCCAGCACAGATTTTCATATGTTCTGAAATATTCTACAGCTGATGCGGAACCATAATCGCAATTTGCGCGTTTATTCTTACTTGAATGCCACTGTTGATCGTCAACACAGTGTCTTGGGCACAGCACTGCAGGTTTTCTCTTATGAGCTCTAAGTACTGAGTCAAGTTTCTCTAAGTTTGTTTCTCACATGTTTTTTAAATCCTCTGTGTATCTGTTTATGTGAACCAGGAAAACGTTAACCCACGCTATGCATGAGTACGAGAAACTAAACAGATTTTTATAGTAGTTTAAACTGAAAATAAAATGTGTGTCATTATTTCCATGCAATGTGGTCAAAATAAGTCTGCAGTAGCCCCTTCGTTATTCGTTCCAAGAAAGTAAAGCTGTTCACGTGGCATCCGCATTGTTAATGCGATAATGAGGGCACCCCGAGCTCGGAAAAAAGTAACGTACACTAACAATAACAGAAGCGAGTGGGAAAATGAAGCTAAATTTAAGCGTTTGTTACAACGTAGTATAAGAGCCACACACACACAAAAACACAGAATCATGTGCAATGTGCTGCAATACTGCTAGGGCAGAAAATTTTTATTCTTTTTTTAATTCCTAGACACAAATGTGGACAACAAAGTTAACGAGGTGGAAATAAGGCTCTGTGCGGTCATACTGAACACAGTGTATCCTTCATTGTTACAGAACATTTGCTGTATTGCTGAAATCACTATATACCGATTCAGATATTGCAAAAAAGTTACATGCAGTAGCGCGAAGGCCACTGTCATTGTGAAACAGGCGGTGTAACTTACATCGGAACAGTAAGTTTTCAGTAATTGTTGACGGATCAACTAATCTCAAAAGTACCAACCATTGGTGCGCAGTCACTAGAGTCGACCTAGGACATAGAAGGATAAGTGATACATTTGTAAACGTCATTCCAGTGACGGAGGTCAATGCTGTTAATCTTTAGAAGTCTGAGTGAATGCTTTAGGTTAGGAGATATACCTCATAAAGGAAAACTTCATAGGTTTCGCTACCGACGGTGCTAGTGTCATGATGGGGAAACACAACTCCCTGTGCACTCTTCTCATTTGTTCAAAATTAAACACATATGTCATTCTTTCAATCTGTGTTTCTCCTATGCTTGTGTAAAACTGCCAAGGACCCTGCTTCGAGATATATTGATTTCTTTTATACTACCTCTAAGCGCATAGCTGTATGACCGCAGTTTCGAGATTTTGCAAGTGTGAAGCCTCAAAAATGGCCACAGCCAAGCAAACTACACTCCTGGAAATGGAAATAAGAACACCGTGAATTCATTGTCCCAGGAAGGGGAAACTTTATTGACACATTCCTGGGGTCAGATACATCACATGATCACACTGACAGAACCACAGGCACATAGACACAGGCAACAGAGCATGCACAATGTCGGCACTAGTACAGTGTATATCCACCTTTCGCAGCAATGCAGGCTGCTATTCTCCCATGGAGACGATCGTAGAGATGCTGGATGTAGTCCTGTGGAACGGCTTGCCATGCCATTTCCACCTGGCGCCTCAGTTGGACCAGCGTTCGTGCTGGACGTGCAGACCGCGTGAGACGACGCTTCATCCAGTCCCAAACATGCTCAATGGGGGACAGATCCGGAGATCTTGCTGGCCAGGGTAGTTGACTTACACCTTCTAGAGCACGTTGGGTGGCACGGGATGCATGCGGACGTGCATTGTCCTCTTGGAACAGCAAGTTCCCTTGCCGGTCTAGGAATGGTAGAACGATGGGTTCGATGACGGTTTGGATGTACCGTGCACTATTCAGTGTCCCCTAGACGATCACCAGTGGTGTACGGCCAGTGTAGGAGATCGCTCCCCACACCATGATGCCGGGTGTTGGCCCTGTGTGCCTCGGTCGTATGCAGTCCTGATTGTGGCGCTCACCTGCACGGCGCGAAACACGCATACGACCATCATTGGCACCAAGGCAGAAGCGACTCTCATCGCTGAAGACGACACGTCTCCATTCGTCCCTCCATTCACGCCTCTCGCGACACCACTGGAGGCGGGCTGCACGATGTTGGGGCGTGAGCGGAAGACGGCCTAACGGTGTGCGGGACCGTAGCCCAGCTTCATGGAGACGGTTGCGAATGGTCCTCGCCGATACCCCAGGAGCAACAGTGTCCCTAATTTGCTGGGAAGTGGCGGTGCGGTCCCCTACGGCACTGCGTAGGATCCTACGGTCTTGGCGTGCATCCGTGCGTCGCTGCGGTCCGGTCCCAGGTCGACGGGCACGTGCACCTTCCGCCGACCACTGGCGACAACATCGATGTACTGTGGAGACCTCACGCCCCACGTGTTGAGCAATTCGGCGGTACGTCCACCCGGCCTCCCGCATGCCCACTATACGCCCTCGCTCAAAGTCCGTCAACTGCACATACGGTTCACGTCCACGCTGTCGCGGCATGCTACCAGTGTTAAAGACTGCGATGGAGCTCCGTATGCCACGGCAAACTGGCTGACACTGACGGCGGCGGTGCACAAATGCTGCGCAGCTAGCGCCATTCGACGGCCAACACCGCGGTTCCTGGTGTGTCCGCTGTGCCGTGCGTGTGATCATTGCTTGTACAGCCCTCTCGCAGTGTCCGGAGCAAGTAAAGTGGGTCTGACACACCGGTGTCAATGTGTTCTTTTTTCCAATGAACTGAATAAGCAAATACGAAGCGAAGGAGCCTCAGATGTATTTACTGTATTTCTTCCTCACTGCTCACATCACTTGACTGCCTTACCAAACCTTAGCACGTGCAGTCCTCAGATTTGAAGAAAATACAGTACAGAGATCCTCATATCTTTCTTACTCTTGAAGACATATACTTCGCTGGAATGCTGCAATATCTTTGGAGAAAATCAAAGTTTTGAATCAGAGCATTAAGGCCGCCGAGCTATGTTGGTTAGATTTTTTATATTGAGGCAGTCAGCCAAATTTTTCCTCCTTTCTCTTTTGGGGATCCTACAATTAAGTCACTGAAAATACTGAATCCAGTACAAAGTACTAGCTTCCAATCACTGGGGACAGACTGACATATATTCAGAGCATTGTGGCTAGTAACGAACTTCAGCGTTTAGATACTGAATGGAGTATTCTACATAACACCAAAGTTGTATACAACCATGCTGTTGTGCTACTGGAACTCTGGCAATTTGTGAAGACTAAAGTGTCCGCAGACTCAGTGCCTGTATTTCCTTTTTGGTGCTTAGTAAATCCTCTCCACTCCAGTGCTGCAGCAGAAAGGTCATTTTCTACAATTGGGCTAACGGAGACCAAAAGCAGAAATTAGTTATCTACTAAAACATTACGCGGATAATTTCACGCACAAAAATTGGTGAAAAATTCCAGTGTTCATCTTTTGAAATTACAAATTCAGCAATAAAGGGTATACCGACAGCGAGGAACAATAATCACACTTTTCAATTTTCGGTGGGAAAATTTCACAACGCATATAAAAGGTGAGTAATTCTTATCTATTTTCTTACACTGTTGCTATGTTAGGGGTAATAAGCGTTATTACGGGATTATCTGTTAATACTACTGTTTAATTGTATCAATAAGTAAATTTTGGTTGTCAAAAACAATTTCGATAAGCTATCTTTGAAATGACTCATAAAGCACCATAATAAAAGTCGTGAAAAGTGGCACTTCCGCCCTTATGATGCAGAGTGGTACTACTTTTGTGTGTACTTTTATTTTATTGTACGAATGACAAAAATAATAGCATAAAAATGTGCACAGATACTTTTCTGCGAGACCACTGTAGTAGTATTTCCTAATTTAGTGAGATTTTTGTATATACATTATATTTGTTAATGCATGATAGTGGAGTATTGGCATGGAGAACAGACTGTCTGTGTTTCTACCGTTACCCCTGCTTTCTCGAGTTTCTATATCTTGATTACGAGGCTGTTGCGTCTGGCAGCACAGGCTATACCACCTCTTTTATTCCAAATCTGACTGGAAACGTAAAATCAAGTGTTCACGTACCGTACGTCGATTTCGTTTGCAGTTAACGCCATGTGAATATTAATCAAACAATACGGTCGTAAATTGGAACATTATCTTCTAGAAAAACAGTATTTTGCAGCGAAAATCATTCATCTAGCACAGTAATGGTAACCAAATTACTCCGCTAATTATTGTCCATTAGTGATCCTAGGAAAATAGATTATCCTGAAACTAAGACCCCTGTGTAACGGTAACAAGAGAGCTGCAAGAAATGTAAATTACTGTGGTTGTTTGCTGCGTCTCAGCAAGGCGTAAATGGGAAACGTGGTAAGAGTTGCCTCGCTCTACCAAATTTCTTTCTTGTAATACCATATCGTCTCTACTACATAGACTCTGTAAGATTTGCGTTGCGCTGCTAGTAAGCAGAGGTTTGCATATTGCCGCTCAGTCGTCGACATGTGAGAAGGAGCAAGTTGTTCCAAATGCTTCACTTCAGCTGCCAAGTATTTCTCACTAGAAGCGAAAAATACACCCTGCGATCATGATTCACCAGGTAGCCACAGTTAAGTTAACAAAAATTGTCTGCAATTGTGTAAAACTGTGCTTTGGCTTTAGCGACCATCCCCCTACCCCCGCCCGGTCCGTATCTCTCTCTCTCTCTCTCTCTCTCTCTCTCTCTCTTTGTCTCTCTCTCTCACACACACTCACACACACATACACACACACATACACACACACACACACAAAACGTACATATCTGACTCGCATGTATACGTAGTATGCCGTGCAGCATACTATCGACTATTTCCACAACAATCGAAAGTCGCTACGCACCAGTCACAACCATATTTCAATAGGATGCTGTGATCTGGAAATTAAGTGTTTCCGTTATTTTTGTGGTGCTACGTATAATACAATCTGATTGTTAATGATTTGCACAAACATCAGTATTCATTTACGAAAAGATAATATTGGTAGCAACGACATTTCTTTCGATTTTATGAATGCTGGCCATTAAAACTGCAGCACCTCCAAGAAAAACTGCAACAAACGTCAGAGTGACAAGAACTGTACTGCAGTTCTGCATATGCAAATGGTGAGTGTATCGGTGCACTCACACAATTTTTTTTTCCTGTATTGAATTTCAATTCCCCCCGAAGGGGGCGGGCTGGCAGCAGCTTAGTACGCTGCTCTACAGAAACAAGAAAAACAGGCGATAAAACGGTGACTTAAGTTGTAAAACGGCGGAAAATTGTGGAAAGTTAAAACATAAGGCAAAGGGGTTGGCAATGTTAATAAAATACACAGGAAGCAGACAAGTAACATAGTAGACACACAATTAAAAAAAAAAAAAAACATGCCGACGGTCTGGTTTCTGTTCGCAAGAGATAAAAAATCACACCCAGCGACAGTATGATGTCCGTTCGCAACACTTCCCAAAAGAGACACAACACGGAACACTCACTGTAAAACACTGCACGAAAATGTCGACACAAATATGATGTGTCATATTAAGGGCAGATGGGGGGCACGGGTTGGGGGGGGGGGGGGACCTGGATGAACACAATTCTTCTAAGAGCATTATATATGTACACAAAGTACACAGGGTGGTCCATTGATCGTGACCGGGCAAAATACCTCACGAAATAAGCGTCAAACGCCAACTATCACAAACCGAAAAAAGTGGTCAAACTAAAACATTGATATTTCTTTACGTACTACACGAATATGTAATAAAAGTGGGGGTTACTATTTAAAAAAAAAAACGCAGTTGATATCCGTTTGACCTATGGCAGCGCCATCTAGCGGGCCAACCATAGCGCCATCCTGTTTCCCCCTTCAAGCTAGACGAGTTTCGTTCTTTGCAGTTTTTTCTTTTGATGCTTATTTCGTGAGATATTTGGCCCGGTCACTATCAATGGACCACCCTGTATATGTAAGCAAAGAATACGCGGTGGATTCCTCATTCATAAAATTGGTCTCCAATACCCGTTGTTTGTGAGAATATCGTGTTATTCCTTATGTAAGATGGAAAATAGTCAAGCAGTACACGTGAGAATACGACAGTGGGAGGATCGTGGACCATCAAGACTGCAGTATATTGTTCCACCATATTGCATGTTGCATTAGTGAGCATCCAACGACTGTCCTGTGCATATGGAACTGTTAGGACCGCACCTAATCGTCATCACCGAATTCCTCCAAATTTATGGTGTATGCAGGAGTCATCCAGAAATGAAAGCGACAGAAGCTGGAGCTCCAGACTGCCAAGCATTTAGAAAAATAACATTTTTGGCGTGGATCAGACGTAGAATGTGCCATTTATGTTGATATGGTTTCCAGCCAGCGGTTAGCTCAGCGGGAAGGCTAGAACGGTAATGTGAGAGGTCGTCCGGTCGGAAGCTATGTGGAAATTTTTTACTTTCATTTATTACATTACGTACACTGCAAATAAACCGAAGTATGCCCTGTATAGTGTATTTATTAATATTCATGAAAGTCAAAAAGAAAATGCAAAGGAAAATTTGGGATTGCAAATAAATTTCCAGGAAGGTACTGTAAGCCGTACACGAAAATTCATGTATAAAATCAGATACTTTTACTATTTTACAGTTGATCATTCATACGTGCCGGGTTGGTATTCATCGTAGGTACAGGGGAAACAGTAATTTTCTCTGCATCTTGCACACGTTATGAACACCGCATATTTACTGTTGCATCACTGTTTTAAGGTTTCTGTAGAAATATAAACTTTGTCTACATCCATTAAAGGTTCTCTCTCATAGCACAGCCGGGTATCAAACCGCGCGTAATACATTGTTTCACCATGTATTGGCTAGGATAGGTGGAGATGTACAATACATTGTCATGCAGTCTTCTCAGGATGCGACCTCTGTTTCCCTCTCTATGAGACAAGAGCACTTTCGAAGGTTTTTGATCAAATTCTTTACCTCTTGATAAAAACAGACATCACAGGGTTGCACTATAGACGTGTATTTGGGGGGAAAGCACTTAAACACTTCGCGACTATAATCCTTCCTCATCTTGAAAAATAACGTCACGTAATTGTGGATTTGTTTGTTCCCGTCACTAGTTCTCCTGCAAGTGGAGCCGCATCACATCAGCAAATTTTTTTTTGTATAAGGCTGTTGTAAATTTCCCATATTTTGATGAAGTAATGAGGACATTTATTCCTTTTCATGTAAATATTAATGAATACAAAATACTGAACATTATTTCGGTTTGTTTGTAGCGTAAATAACGTAAAAATCGAAAATAAATAAAGGTTCGCGCATACGGAGTCGACCTAAAGACCCTCGGATTACCGTTCTTCACTCTTTCTCTTGTGCCAAGCGATGCCTGGAAAGTGCGCTAACGTAATGCCTTACGTCTCTTCCGACTTACGCCAAATATGATTTTTTTTTCCACGCTATCAGAGACTGAGCTCGTTTGCAACAAGGCAAGTACCCTCAAGGACACTATGGTGACGTCTGGAACACAACGGACTGCCAGCAAGACTTAGAGGAAGACGATCACAGTTCTGGCTTCCCTTACCTTTAACACTGTAGTACAGGGAGGCGCGTCGATAGTGGTGCAAACAACAGAGGTGTAACGAGGAATAGCACAGCTCTGTCTTTTGTGATGACTGTCGGTTCTGCGTATAGCATTAAGATGAACACATCCGAGTGTGGATGCTCTGAGGAGAACGAACGTTGCCAGATCGTATTCGTCCTCGCCATATGGCTCAGCACCTGGTTGATGCTGAGGGGTGCCATTGTGTGCGACACGCGATCACTTCTCGTTTGCTCTGACACCACTTCTGGGTCTCCGTGACGTTATTTATCGACAAGATAACGCAAGACCTCATGTTGCCCGTTCTGATCTGACCTACCTCGATACAGAGGGTGTTGGACTGTCGCCTGGTGGGCACTTTCTCCAAATCTCTTATCCACTGATGAGATCTGGCCGTAGGGTGCCGAGAGATTTACGTGCCACCAACCACCACCCCCCCCCCCCCCCCCCATTACGAACGATGAACACTTGTATAGAGTTTGAGCAGCATAGAATAATGTACTCGTGTGTGTCAGTCAGGATACGTCCGACTTGATGCCCAGCCAGATTAGAGCGATTCTTGCCGCAGACGCGGCAGCACGACGTACTTCATTTCGCGCTTCATCTCCTAAAACGTTATAACGTATTCTTCATTCCGTACTGTAATCACACTATCAGTAAAATTTTCATTAATTGCTGTCCTTGATGGTACTGCAGTTTTAGTGTTATGTATCAATGGAAATGGAACACGCCCGGATAGCTAGCGCGTTAACACACCGCTTCTGGGATTCGAATATGTGCGCCAGCCGCGGATCGAATCCGCCATCAGATTCAACCGAGCAGCCTGGATGTCGTTTTTAGACTGTTCCCCACGTCCGAATAAGTGAATAGCGGACTGGTTGCCAAGTCCCACCTCAGGTACACGATTTGCAAACACTTCGAAAACGTTCGCACTCTTCAGGTGACAACACTACACGCAGACAGTTTGGGAATGCCATGCCGGGGTAACGGAGTGACGTCAGAAAGGGCATCCAGCATCCCTTAAATTATAACCACGCCATATCCTATAATAGCAATGTTGACCCCTTGTAGATGCAGGACAGAGGCACAAGAAAAACAAGATGGATAACAATGGAGAAGCTTTATTA
Organism: Schistocerca nitens; assembly: GCF_023898315.1. Taxonomy (NCBI): domain Eukaryota; kingdom Metazoa; phylum Arthropoda; class Insecta; order Orthoptera; family Acrididae; genus Schistocerca; species Schistocerca nitens. The sequence goes on along the minus strand of NC_064619.1, from coordinate 313,626,390 downwards.
GCAAGGGATCAAAGAGCGAATTAAACACAGAGAGGTGCACCGCTATGTGATTAAATGTAATCGCCAACATATGGACTGTCGAGTGACAGTATTACATTGCTTTTTGTATCAATCACAGCAACAGGCAAGCAGCACCGACTCAGTCTTGTACTGATACGTCTGTACTTCCATCTGAACATTGAAAGAAGCGTTACAGACGTTCACACAGCGAACATGACAACCAGGGCCATCTAAAGTATGTTACAGTCAGTTAAAATCAATGGATTGTGGAAGCGAAAGTAGTTTTCTGAAGTCTCGACACAACCCTTTCAAAAATTTCCCGTTATCATTGCTACATACTCGTCTGCAGCCGAGGCGGCATCGGGCGCCGCTGGTCTGCAGTGCGAGACACCCGAGCGAGGTGGTGCAGCGGTTAGCACACTGGCATCGCATTCGGGAGAACGACTGTGCAAATCCCAGATCAACCATCCAAATTTAGGTTTTCCGTGACTTTAGTAAGGGCATAGCTGATTTTCTTTCCCGTCCTTTCCTATTCCAAATCTGTGCTCCGCCTCTAATGACCCCGGCAGCAACGGGACGTTAAACTGTAATCTCTCTGCAGGTGACCAGTCCGATTGTTTACTTAGATTGCTTACTTACTTGTTTAAGCAGATGGTGACATTTTTAACACCTGTGTATGCTTAACCCAAGTAGAAAGAACTAAACACGAACATCAACAGCAAGATGTGTACCAGAGTTCTCATGTCGGTTATCTATGTTGATTCTAGAAGTTATATACATATAAACAAAAAGCTCACAACACTCAGTACGTTGTGTACGGTATTAAAATGGTCATTTCTCAAATGGACGATCCTTTCCGGAATTCCATAACCCGTTCTTAATCCCTCCAAAATTCAGGCAATAATAGTAAGGACCAACGACTCATAGTCTCCTGCAACATGACTTTTGTGTTACCAATTATTATCGTCGTGCCAAATTAACGAACATAGTAAAGTATCTCGGAGTAGCGCTTGTCAAAAACTAAGACGGAAACCTAATAACGACTCAACAGAAAGCCCACAATAAACTGAATTATCGATGCTACTAACTGAACCAAGATGGGGACTGCATCCCTCCACCATGCTCCACACTTACAAAGCCTGGATCCGATCCATCGTCTCCTACGTAAATCTCGCTAGGTTACCTGCTTCAGCAACATTCTATCAGCCCCTCTCAATGCTTGAACGCCATGCACTTCTTCTAGCTTGCCTAATCCGCTTATCTTCCCCTAACATAATTTTTTACAAACTAATCGCTTTCCACCACTTCTTTGCCCATAGTGAACAACACCAAAATCCTATACTTCCCGTAAACTCGACTCCAAAAACTTCATTGTTTCCACCATAATTACCAATCACGGTGCACTGTTGCAGCTACATCAGCAAATCCCTCCCACTCGCACTTACGGAGCCCAGTTTCAATAGACTCCCACTCCCTGTGAACAAAATCTACCCCGCCAGCTATCCCTCCCATCGGACTTGACCCACTCCTCCCTGTACCTTGCTAATTTCAGTGGTTCCCCTCCATCCCCATCCTTCCAATTTCCTCTTTCTTTCCTCACCTTGAAATGGCCAGGCACGTATCCGTATACCGAATGCTACGCATTCCTACAAAAGCTCGTCCCACATACCTATCCCCACAACTCAGCTAAACTGAATCAGTTAACTTCATAAGCATTTAACTACTTCAAAGACTAATGCAACTTCCCGCTCTTCATTACTCCTACTGCATCTAGATCCCTCCCATCAAATGGTAGCCGTTCCGACCGCTGCTTACAGGTACTTAGTCACTGTGTTGAAATATAGTGTCATGTTTATGTTGCTTTGAAGTTCAGTGCACCATTCAATAAAAACAATTTGATCTGCCATAATAATGTGTATTTCACACACATAAAAAAATTTGTGCATCACCTCGGTTTCCAGAACTCCAAGAAGATAGACGTTGGCTGTGGATGTTGTATCACAGACACAGTCCCTTTGACTCTTCATAGATTTCACTAAACCCGCCCAATGATGTAAACAACCATGCATGAGCACCGCCTATTAGACGGAGGAGGTCCGACAGCCGATCAGTTCCAGTCATTCCACCCGGAAGGAGGTACACGGCTCGTGTTGTCTGTAGTTCAACAATTCCTAGACGGTCAATACCGCGGTTCGATGGCGTCCACTCTGGTACTTTGTGACAGGAAGGTCTCTCGACAAGTGAAGTGTCCAGGAGCCTCGGAGTGAACCAAAGCGATGTTGTTCGGACATGGAGGAGATACAGAGAGACAGGAACTGTCGATGACATGCCTCGTTCAGGCCGTCCAACGGCTATTTACTGCAGTAGATGACCGCCACTTATGTATTATGGCTCGGTGGAACCCTGACAGCAACGCCACCACGTTAAATAATGCTTTCCGTGCAGCCACAGGACGTTGTGTTACGACTCAAACTGTGCGCAACTTCACTCCCGACGTCCATGGTGAGGTGGATCTTTGCGACCACGACACCATGTAGCGCGATACAGATGGGCCGAACAACATGCTGAATGGACTGCTGAGGATTGGCATCGCGTTATCTTAACCGACGAGTGTCGCATATGCCTTCAACCAGACAATCATCGGAGAAGTGTTTGGAGGCAACCCGGTCAGGCAGAACGCCTTAGGTACACTGTCCAGCGAGTGCAGCAAGATGGAGGTTCCCTGATGTTTTGCGGTGCCATTATGTGGGGCTGACGTACGCCGGTTGCACGATACTATCCTCTGACCCATGGTCGACAATTCACGCCCCTATCGTGCACATCTTGTGAATGACTACTTCCTTCAAGATACCGATATCGCTCGACTAGAGTGGCCAGCATGTTCTCCAGACATGAACCCTATCCAACATGCCTGGGATGGATTGAAAAGGGCTGTTTATGGACGACGTGACACACCAACCACTCTGAGGGATCTACGCCGAATCGCCGTTGAGGAGTGGGACAATTTGGACTATCAGTACCTTGATGAACTTGTGAATAGTATGCCACGACGAATACAGGCATCCATCAATGCAAGAGAACGTGCTACTGGGTATTAGAGGTACCGGTGTGTTCAGAAATTTGGATCACTACCTTTGAAGGTCTAGCTGTATTGTGGTACAACACGCAATGTGTGGTTTTCATGAGCAATAAAAAGGGCGGAAATGATGTTTGTGTTGATCTCTATTCCAATTTTCTGTACAGGTTCCGGAACTGTCAGGACCGAGGTAATGCAAAACTTTTTTTGATCTGTGTACTTCATGAAATCCCGTCGTACATATTCAAGCATCACGTGTAATATGGAACAGAGTTGACTGATTTAATATTTGTTTATTTTTACAGAAGTCGTTACGATTTTTAAGATTTTGTACTTTTTTAACAGTGGTAGGATCAAAATTTAAAATGTGTGACAGTTGGCTGCTGGTGAAACTTATTTTAGGATTTGGCGTGATAAGCTACTCACACAATTATCTTACAATATAAAAATGTTGTTACAAAAAAAGTCTATTTTTTACGTTTCATTATTGACGTTACTATTTTTTCCTTCATTGCAGACACTGATAATGGAAATATTTTTCCGATACCTGTGTACAAATTAAGTTCAATGAGAAATTTGTGGCTATTCGGCGGGTCTTCTTCCTCTACAAAATGGGTTATACAGTTATGGGCCCATTCCAATAATCCACCATGCGGAAGTGCGTCGAGACAATCCTACGCAGCTTTGACACCATCTTTCTGAAGCTCTAACGCAGAACAGAGCGCAAACTGTGCATATTTTGACTAGTATTCCCTGTTCAGAAAAAATATCAGTTTTCCGTCCTATACAACACGATAAACGCTGTCTGCGATATTTGTTGACACCCAGTATTAGTTGAATCACGCTAGAATTTCAGGATACCCGTTAATTAACCTGTATGCCTCTTCAGTCAGTGGGCAGCGCGTGATAAACAACACGATGTACACTGGGATCTATGTATAGTTTATTTAAAATGATATTAATTCGAGCACCATTAATAACGTAGATTCCCAAACCCACGTTTGTTGTCCACTGTTGTAGGTCCACCGCTTCAGTTGTTTTCTCAGTTTTATAGTGAACGTACAGAAACTGCGAATAATGTTTGTTCATTATTGTTTTGTACATAAATATAACACGAGACCGATGCACCGAAGATTTTGTCGTCTCAGAGTTGCCAACTTCACTATAGACAAAAACAGTATAACAACGCCATCTTGAAAAAATATACATATCTGTAGCTGTCAAGTGTTTGCTAGCTGCACTGAACGATGAAGGGTGAAGACAGTCAACACAACTACACAAATGCCAAGCGTACCCCCTCCACCTCCAGTCAGCAGAGGTTGCTGCTTTTCTACTATTGGCTTGTGACGTCATTACTATGCCGTCTAACAACCCCTGTATCAGTATTACGACGCAACTTAGGGACTCAATTTTCTTGTAATTTTAAGCTATACTGACGGCTAGTTATTGAGATAATTCATTGCATCAAAATGACGTTGTGAGTACTTTACAAATTCTTGACTCTGGTCGCATACACATCGTATATGTAAGATACTGACTGAAAAGGCGGTGCAAGAGATGCAAACACATAAAAATCAGAAATAACTAGAAAGATGCCGAAATAAAAATCAATCAGAATGTTATAGTGATACAGGGCCTATATAAAACGACTCTATTTGATCAGAGGATTATGAAACTGAAATTGGATTAGTTCTACGCAAATTATTACGAATGTTTGTGATGTGTCTTAATCCATATTTATAATTAATTAACAGTTATTTAAATACGGTACTTGAAGTAAAAGTAATTATCTAAGTAGAGGTTTTTGACCTCTGCTTCGATTGAACTACATCAGTTGCTTCAAAAGGCTTGAGGAAAAAAAAAGTGTCAAAATTAAGATGAGCAGTGCTCTCATATCAGAATTTGCTTGCTTAGTTTATAAAAGCTATCCCCCACAAACTCTATTACGTCACTGCGAATAAGAGGTGGTCCTAACTTTCAATACATATTAGTAAAGCTGGGGTTACTTTCTAAAGAAGAAACCAAAGTGGAAATTAAGAATGCAGAGTCTCGCGGCGGTAACACTGAATAAAAAGTTCTCGGGTTTACAACCGCATCAAATAATTAAAATTATGACTGCCAGTGGGCTGCTGGCACGCTCCTTATATAAACTAGCTGCTGGCTGTGATGTCACTGGTGCTCGCGGCATCGCTTTATACGGACATGCGTTGACTCGGCGACTGATGTGCCCTCTTCAAACGCGCGATCGCTGGACTCCACGCCGTGCTGAGCTGCAGGCCATCGTCTCTATTTAGCGTTTTATCGGTGATTTTTATTTCAGTGGCTCTTTTAATTACCCAGTCGCAGAAGTTTTGTCGGATTTTATCTGGTGGATTTTCTAAAGTATGCTCAGCTAAAGTAGTTTTCTCGGGTAGACAGGCGATAATACTTCCATCGTGCGTACTGTTTTTCCGACGTAAGACTCGCCACACTTGCAACATAAACTATATATCTCGGGTGTGCTGTTAACCGCTGTTTCATTAACTGGTTTCAGTAATTAACGGAATTTTGTTAGGGGCGTTAAGATCTGCCCCACGCGGGTCACAGAACAGAAATAAAGCATGTTTCTTTTGCTGCTCCTGGTAGGTACTCTAATTGTGATTCTTGCTTGAAATCATTTATCTGATGGACGTAGTAACCACTGTTGCCAACGGCCTTGCCGCAGTGGCAATACCGGATCCCGTCCGATCAGCGAAGTTAAACGCTGTCGGGATGGGCTAGCACTTGGATGGGTGACCATCCTGTCTGCCGAGCGCTGTTGGCAAGCGGGGTGCACTCAGTCCTTCTGAGGGAGACTGAGGAGCTACTTAATTGAGAAACAGCGGCTCCGGTCTCGTCAACTGACAAAACGGCCGGTAGAGCGGTGTTCTGACTACATGCCCCTCCATATCCGCATCCAGTGATGCCTGTGGGCTGAGGATGACTGGTGGCCGCTTGGTACAGTTGGGCCTTCAATCGCCTGTTCGGGCAGAGTATAGTTTTTTAATAGCCTTTGTTCCTGACCATCTTGAGTATGTGCCTCAGCTCATGGGGCGGGTTATCAGCGTCTGATATCATTTTTGCACGATACACTAGTGCTTGCAATACAGTGCCGCCTGAGGAGGGCTGATGGCCTGCTTGTACAGATCGGTATGGGTGGGTTAGAATATAGGCAGTGGGACCAACGCATCCATTTCGTTTGCAGCGGATGAGGACGTCGAGGAAAGATAATGCATTGCCTGACGTGAAAGGGATGTTGCTGATAACGACGTTGAGGTGTTCCAAGAACACATCAAATTTCTCACGTCCGTGGGGCAAATTACGAACGTGTCGTCAACGCAACGAAAGAAACAACTAGACGACTACGCTTTAATGGCGCCGTGTATAAGGCAATGTCCAAACAATTTCTATTTAATTACGAAAACCTTGACCACACCAAAAGAGATGACAAAGAAACAATAAATAAAAAGATCGACATGGAAATGAACGTATAATTCCAAGCAGTGTTATGTAATGGACAAAAGTGTTCTATTATGTAGAATTTAGTTAAAAGTAAATTCGTATGGAATGAGTGGCTGGGAGTCTGTCAAGAGAGATATTCATCTGCTTGTTCCCAGTTCCTTCAATTGGACGCTGTTTCAGCGGCTTGTGCTCCCTTAACCTAATCCGGTAGTCCTACTGGAGAAAGAGAATCGACAGTAAAACGTGGAATCTGGACCACGTGTCATGACTCGCATACAGTATCTTCACACCATCAAGAGGGGAATCCTAGCGTAAAACGAGACGGAAACCCTCTGAAGTCAAACAGGTATTCGATCCCGCGACCTTACAATCTCCATACTCGCACTTTATACCACTATACCATCCAGCCCAACAGGATTCAGGCTATGACGAACAAAGCAGTTATCATCTGAAGCAGTCAACTGGAAACAGATCCAGTCGTCTCAGTCGAATTTCACGCTGCAAAAAGAGTGGCTACTTGAATATGAATGTATCATAACATATTAAATGTAGAAGGTGATCATAATACAATACGTGTCGGCAGTGGTTTGGGGAAATTGTTAGAGAGAATGCAAAGGAATGAGTGGCACTGTGGTTGAGAAAAAAGAGAGCTACTCACGGCAGCGAGGTCGGCGGGCGACAGCGCGGTGGCGGCGGGGGAGGCGGCCCTGCCGCCCCCCGGGGGCGGGTTGTCTCCCGCCCCCGCTCGACTCCGCGGCCGCGGGGACTCCCCTCCAGCGTCCGAAGATCCAGCCCCGCGACGCGGCGAGTCTGCAACACGACCACCATCTCGCTCTCAAGCGTCCCCATGCGACTCCTCCAACTTTTAGTGTAATTGGTCATTGTGTCTTCTTCATTTAGTTTATGGTAAATTTGTCGAGTCTGACTCGTACTTATCATTTGCATTGAAGTCGTGGGTCTGCTGTTTCTGAGTGCTGTGACACTCTTCGTTTACATTCCTCATTTTGTTACTTTCTTCTATGTAGACACAAATTATTCATCTAGGACCAAAATTATACTAATATAATTAATCTCTTAGAATACTCCAGCATTAATTGACGAGCGGAATATTTAAACTTTCTAACTGCCAAAACTCACATTTATCAGGAGAATTAATAAACAATGTCTCTCATTTTGCACGTAGCTAATCTGCATCCAAAAAGTTGAGACAATGATCTGATTGCATGGATGTATGCTGCTCACCTCATCACAGCAAAAAATAATAAGACCTATTAGCAACGTTCTAGATTTCATACAAAAAAAAAAAAAAAAAAGAATATTGGATTAACTGTCAGTAAGAAAGTACTATTCAAACAGATGTACTACATTTTATTTGCGATAATGCAAGTGCAAAAATACAGCAGTAACGTTTCAACTAGTAGGACTGTAGTCAACAAAGATCATTTCTACAATTTTTAAATTTTTTACAAGGAAATAACAAAATTAAATTCAAGAAAGGAAACTGTCTCAGTATGGACTTCAGTTTCTTGCACAACTACATTCTTAGGAGCAAATGCCGCAAAATTTTCTCAAAACTTCCTGTACTGTTGAGGACGAAATGGCAACATCGTCAACAGATCTTCCTATGAAGCAACTTGTAAATATTGATTATCTTTCAAATGAAGTGCGGCATGGGGTACATCAGCCATGGCCTTAACCGTTCTCAATACACTGACATTTTTTCTTTCTTCTACATCGGAGCAGGAATTTTTAATAGCTGGATGAGGATGAGGCACTTTGATTATACTGCATTTGGAGATCTTATGCACCTGCACTGACAACATTGTTTCGGGAGCATGTTTAAACTCAAAGAACTCAGCTGTGTGCACTAGTCTTGGGTAAATCTTGCGGAACAAAGATCCTGATTATTTTCCTTCGTTTCTCGGTAACTGCAATATCTCTGTCCCAGCTCAAAAAACTGTGCTCACTCACCAAACACTTATCTGTTATCTCTTCAAACCACCTCAGCTAAATGGAAGAGACCTTGACGCATGACACATGAAACTCCAGAAGGCGGCACCGTTTAGCCCAAAGATCATGCGTCACTTGGTAATTGATGCTGGAAACATTTCTCCATGATTTGCCAGTTAGAGCAACTTGGGGACTGGCAACAGAGTACCATGAGCACAGTAGCACTGGAAAATCTTTTAGTGAAAAAATGGTACGTAGATTGTTTGCTATTTCCACTCGTCAATTGTTTTTTTTTCTCATGGTTACCATAATTTACAGTCACAGCTTCATCCTCAGAGATTCAGTTGTTATATATAAGGATCCTCATTGTGATGTCAATACGCCAGGAACGCATATCTGTGGAAGTTACAGTGTATTGCAGCTTGTAAAACTTTGATGGAACTTTTGAAGAAGGATATAAGTAGCTTTTTCTTAAATCTTGCAGCATACCTACGACGTCTGCTGATTTCTTTTGTATATGACATCACAAGGAAGTGTTTCTAACGTACTGTTTATACTGTAATACCAAAATACAAAATTTTCAAAGATGTTACTAAAAGTTTCAAAGAACGTGGTAAATTGCATGGATAATTCGGTACGGTACAACAAAGATAATGAGTAACCTTCATGTTACGCAATACAACTTAACCTTTGTCCGTGTTGTGAATGCCACATGTTTGTAAATAATTCATTTATGTTTAGTAACCTCTAATAGCAATGCAAATGTTTGATTTCAATGACTGACAAGCACCGACGATTTTATTATTTTCCTGTCTCTAATAACTCTTATAATCAACCAGGAGAGATCTCCAGACCAGTAGGAGACCTAGACAAAAGGGGGTTTGAGGGGTTGATGCACAGTGACGGCATTGGTAACTTAAGGCTTCATTAAACAGGATCTTTGTAGCCTTTCCAAACACAAACCTGTACGAGGTGTCCTCTGCTAAGCCGAGAAACTCAGTGGAAGGTTGCGTAATCAGCCCCATCGCGAAATTCGGTCGGTGAGCTAACTGAGTTGGAGGGCTGAGAAATTAACCTCAGCTACGCTTTATGAGGTAACGAAGAGAAAATTTATACAAAAAAGACTACGTCAGACCACCCCTATAGAAATCCAGCCACCCTGTAAGCTGTGAGAATAACACCTCGGGCTCAACGACAGGCCATCACTCTTTCTTCGTAAAAAAGTTACATGCTTTACAGTTACAAGCAAGCCTCGGAACATTTATAAACGCACCAACGACGACAATGACAGAAACATGGTATACGATTCGGAACATGAAATGTGAGAAGGCTATACAAGACAGGTGCTGCAACGAATGTGATAAAAAAACAAAAAAAAAAAAACAAAAAAAAACAAGAAAAAAAAACAGGAATACGGACCAGATGTAACTGCTCTGCAAGAAATCCCGTGGGAAGACACGAACAGCTTCTATGTTGAGGATTAGATTAGATTAGATTAGTTCTTGTTCCATAGATCATGAATACGACACTTCGTAATGATGTGGAACGTGTCAGGTGAATAAAAGGTGTCTATACAAGATATTACATTAGACAAAATCTTACATGACACTCAATATTTTTTTTTTTTTTTGAGGTTGGTAAATTACCCACTTACTAGTTCCAAAAATTCATCTAATGAGTAGAAGGAGTTGCCATTAAGAAATTCTTTTTGTTTTGAATCACGTTCACACTTTTTCCTTATAAAATACTTTATTAAAATATACATATGTTCACTTTACAAAAGACACACGAAGACACTCTATTGCGCCTCATCACTCACGCATATATACACAAACATAGCTGTCACCACAATCGATACTTCTCGAACATACTCGATATAACTTATTCTAGAACGATGTTCTGGAACTTTCTCATATCCGATATAAATGTATTACATAATTCCAACACACCTCCTTACATTTATATCGCGATGTTTAACATATTCCTAATTTTAATGAATTTTTCTTTACATAACGACTTTGTGAATATATCTGCAACATTTTCATTTGAATCTACTTTAACAATATCAATGAGTCCCTGTAAATAATACTCATTCACAAAATGGTAATGCACTTCTATGTATTTTGAATTATTTGTAAAATTACCAAACTTTGCTATATTTAATGCTCCTGAATTATCTTCATATATGACAATAGGTTTTTCAAATTTAACATTAAAAATGTCTAAAATATCATGTACAAGTTTCACCTCGCTTACAGCTTCAGACAATGCTACATATTCTGCTAAAGTTGAAGCCTTTGTAACACTCGCTTGTTTTCTTGACTTCCAAAATACAACATTACCAAATAATCTAATTACATAACCAGAAGTTGACTTTCTATCCACACTATCACCTGCCCAATCTGAATCCACAAAACAATCTAATATCTCAGCACTTTCATTCCTACAATAGTTTAATTTCAAATCTTTAGTTAAATATAAATATTTCAAAATTCTCAAAGCATATTTAAAATGAGTACTACTGTAACAACTTTGGAATCTGCTCAAGTAATTCACACTATAGCTAATATCTGGTCTAGTACCCGAACTTACGTACAAGAGTGCACCTATCAAGTTTCTATATCTAACGTCATTACAATCTTCATACGCTGGTTCTAACTTTAAATTTACTTCCATTGGAGTTTTGTACAAGATCGAATCTTCAATTTTATATTTCGCAGCTAACGAATCAATATATTTTTCTTGACTCAAACTCATAACTCTTGTTTCACAATCATAATTAATATCGATGCCAAGATATCTTTTTACCTCACCTAAATCTTTCATATTAAATCGTTTTGACAATAAGTTCTTAATCTTAACAATTTTTTCTTTTCTCACACAGCAAATGAGCAAATCGTCGACAAAAATAATCAAATAAATCAAGACATCTCCATCTCGCAACACATAAAGACAATAATCATATTTACTCCTTTTAAAACCTAAACTTCTTAAAAACTCATCAAGACAATTGTACCAAGCTCGTGAGCTTTCTCGCAAACCATACAATGCTTTATACAATTTGCAGACTCTATCCGTACCATCATCATATCCTCTTGGCTGCTTTACATAAACTTCAGATAAAACTTTACAATTTAGAAACGCAGTCTACGTCCATTTGTTCTATAACCAAACCTTCTTGACAACAGTATGACAACAAAATCTTTAATGTTTGCATATTGGTTACTGGAGAATATATATCCTCGACGACTTCTTTTTGTTGAAACCCCCTGACAACTAATCTTGCTTTGTATACACTTTCTGATTTCTTTGTGAAAACCCACTTTACATCAATGGCTTCTTTATCAACTGGTTTATCTACTAATTCCCATGTTTTGTTTTTGTTCAAACAATCAATTTCCTTGTTCATCGCTTTTTCCCAATAATTTGATTCGGCGCTGTTAATCGCCTCCTCAAAGCTTTCCGGACTATTTGCACTGCAAAAGTTTACATAAATAAAATTGCTGTAAACATAATCATTTAATATTTTTGGTTTTCTTTCTCTAGATGATCTCCTCAACCCAAGTACTTTCTCTGGTTCATGATTATCAGAAAGCTTTTCATTTTTCTCAATTTACTTCTGTTTTTCTATTAGTTCAGTTTCATTTTCTATACTTTCATGTTCAGAATCACTAAAATATTCACTTACTGAATCATAATCTTTAAACCCAATACATTTAACACCACTTTCAACAATGTCCACATGTCGAGCAACAACTACCTTATTATTTATTAGCACTCTGTAGCCTTCTTCACAATAACCCATTAAAACCCCCAAATCGGCTTTCCTATCCCATTTCGACTTCCTCAGTTGCTCAGGTACTCTTACAAAAACTCTACTCCCATACAACTTCAAATGATTAACATTAGGTCTTTTCCCCAGTAATATCTCATAAGGAGTTTTCTTTTCGATGGTGTTAGCTAAAGTTCTGTTTTTGAGGTACGCTGCTGCACAAACTACTTCAGGCCAAAATCTCGTGTCTACTCGCGCTTCGGCTAGCAGACACCGAGACATGTTCATGATGGATCTGTTATACCTTTCAGCAGTACCATTAAGCTCATGCACGTAAGGTGGACAAGCATTCAATACAATTCCTTTTTGTCTCACAGATTCATAGACATTTTCATTTAAATATTCCTTCCCATTGTCACATCTTATCTTTTTAACAGTTTTCCCAGTGAGATTCTCAACTTCATTAATATACTCTACAAAACAACTGTATACTTGATCTTTAGATTTTATGGTGTAAACACGAGCTGCCTTACTGTAATCATCAATGAAAGAAAGAAAATATCTTTACCCATGCATTCCAGTAGTTGAGTGAGGCCCATTTAGATCTGTGTGAACAATTTCTAAGATTTCTTTTGCTTTGGTTCTATTATTTTTAAAAGGAACATTATGCATTTTGTTTTCGATACAGATTTTACATTTCATAAATTCTGATTCTAGTTCTGAAGGAACCCCATCTAACAATTGATGTTTACATAAAGTATTTAGATAATTGAAATTAACATGTCCCAAAATGCGGTGCCATTTTTCCTTTGTTGTCATATTATTGTCTTTACTCATAACATTAACATTAACTTCTCCTTTATTAATAGTACTACTCATTTTATACAACCGACTCTCTTTCCATGCACTCGCAATCAATCCATTAGCTTTATCAAAAATTTTAGCATTATTCCCTACCGATACAATTTTGTGATTATCTGTAATTTTGGCATAACTGATCAAGTTTTTGTCTATGTCTTTTACAAAGAAAACATCTCGCATATTAATTGGAACCATTTGATCATAGACAGGAAAATTACTAATTACATTACCAACTTCAGTAGCTTGCAAAATTTTTCCATCAGCAATTTTTACATTTATAGGTTGTTTTAAAGTTATACTCTTAGAAAAATATTCCTCATTATTAATAACTTGATCAGTACAGCCACTGTCTAATAACCAATTGATTTGAATTTGATTGTTGTTACTTGACTCTACTGTTCTATTTTGACCTATCATAGAATTAACCTCTGTTATAAAACTACTCATACCATGATCACTCTGATGGTAACCTTGCTTGCTGTGATGCCGACCGCTGCTAAAACCATGCTGCTCTCCTCGACCACGTTGCCTGCTGCCATAACCTCCATGCTGCATGTTGCCGTAATTTCCATGCTGTACATTGCTATAGCCTCCACGCTGCATATTTCCATTACCTCTGTCGCTACTTTGAAAATGTACTCCACGATGCCATGTGCCTCTGTTACTTGTTCTTCCCTGGTTACAATCACGTTTGAAGTGACCTGCTTTGCCGCATCGATAACATACTTGCTCCTGATTTCTTGAATTCAATTTTCTTTCTGTGTGAAATGCATTTGATTTTACCTCTTCATTTCCAGTTTTTGCATTCAATAATTGAATCTTACTTTTAACGTATTCAACTGTCTGGTCCTCTTCCTTCAAGACGTCCACTAAGTCCCCAATACAGGTCATTGACTCTGGTAACGTTCGCAGCATATAATTTAACTTCTCCTTTTCCGTTACTTTAGCGCCTGCAGATTTCAGCTCATTTACAGTTTTTTCAAGTGCACTGAAAAATGTCCCCGTATCACTGTAATCACTTAACCTCAATTTGTCCAACTTGTTTCTGCATAATATTTGAAGGGCTGTAGACTCTTTCGAATATAGTTCATCAAATTTCTTCATGATCTCGATAGCACTTTCTCTGTCACTCACGAATTCTAGTTGCTTATTTGTGATTGCACCATAAATATAGTTGATAGCCTTCAAGTCCTCTTCATCCCACGTTTCGTTGTCTGAGCTCACTTTTGCCCTCGTAATCACTGTATGACATTTCTTCATTTTTAGGTACATGATTATCCGCTGCTTCCAGTTCCCATAGTCCTCGCCATCAAATACAGGAATAGTTATATCAGCCATGTCGAACTTTCTGAATAACAAAAGGCGGCCACAATATAATATTTAACTTCTACTTTTCTTTTCAATAACCACGCTCTGCTACCATGTTTTGAATCACGTTCACACTTTTTCCTTATAAAATACTTTATTAAAATATACATATGTTCACTTTACAAAAGACACACGAAGACTCTCTATTGCGCCTCATCACTCACGCATATATACACAGACATAGCTGTCACCACAATCGATACTTCTCGAACATACTCGATATAACTTATTCTAGAACGATGTTCTGGAACTTTCTCATATCCGATATAAATGTATTACATAATTCCAACACTTTTAATCTCCTTTTACATGCTATATGGCTATCTGTCAGACTTTTGATGCCATTAGGTAAGTGACCAAACACTTTTGTGGCAGCATAATTTACCCCCTTCTGAGCCAAAGTTAGATTTAACCTTGAGTAGTGAAGATCATCCTTTCTCCTAGTGTTGTAGCCATGTACACTGCTATTACTTTTGAATTCGTTCAGATTGTTAATAACAAATTTCATAAGTGAATATATATATTGTGAGGCTACAGTGAAGATTTCTAGCTCTTTAAATAAGTGTCTGCAGGATGATCTTGGATGAGCTCCAGCAATTATTCTGATTACACGCTTTTGTGCAATGAACACTCTTTTACTCAATGATGAGTTACCCCAGAATATGATGCCATACGAAAGCAGAGAATGAAAATAGGCGTGGTAAGCTAATTTACTCAGATGTATATCGCCAAAATTTGCAATGACCCTAATAGCATAAGTAGCTGAATACAAACGTTTCAGCAGATCCTCAGTTTGTATTTTCCAATTCAACCCCTCATCAATGCATAAACCTAGAAATTTCGAATATTCTACCTTAGCTACCGATTTCTAATCGAAGTCTATATTTATTAATGGGGTTATTCCATTTACTGTGTGGAACTGTATATACTGTGTTTTGTCAAAGTTTAATGAGAGCCCATTTGCAGAGAACCACTTAATGATTTTCTGAACAACATCGTTTACAATTTCACCAGTTAATTCTTGTCTGTCGGGTGTGATAGCTATACGTGTATCATCGGCAACATTCTTTTATGGAGCCTGGAGCCTATGAGCGAGAACATATGCTAGGTACAAGTTTTTATATGAGGAGCATCTTGGACACTAATGTTCAAGAGTTTGTGTCTGTTAACCCAAGAATCGCTGTCTTAATGGTGAATACAAAGTAGAACTGCCACGCACCCACAAAAGAAATATGACTTTAGTGAAAGGTGAGTTCTACGCACAGCTGGAAGCAATGGTGGATACCATCCCAAATGGACTCTTAAGGGTCCTCATCGATGATATGAATACTGAAATTAGGAAAGAACAAGTATTCTAAGACATAACAGGAAGATACAGCCAGCATGAACAAGGTAGTAAAAATGTGTGAGGTTAATTAGCTTCGCCACATCAGCAGGTCTGATCATCTCCACATAAAACTTTCTACGTGAAGATCTACATGAGTGAACCTGAATGTCATCAAATGGGAGGACAGTAAACCAGATAGACCACATCGCCATAGATATAAGAGCCAAAAGATGGGTGTTAGACGTTAAGACGGCACGGGGTTGGGTGTGTGGAAGTGTGACCATTTTCTGGTCAGAGGCATGTTACATGTAGGCCTATAGTGTACAGGAAGGACCAAGGATAAAATACAGAAGGCTGTCAGATATCATACTGAAAGGCTGAAGATGATGCAATAGAGACTGAATATCAGTTAAAACTTAGAAACAGTTTCGAAGCACTCGGTGAATGGGACGGCAGCAAAGACCCCGAACAAATATGGATAGACATCAGGAGCTCAGTGACTGACAGAGCAAAGGAAACAATGGAGAGAAACCCAGCAGGCAAAAAGATGTGATTTGGAAAGGAATGCGCTGATGCTTCGGAATGGAGATAGTAATCCAGGAAAAGTAGCTGCAGAAGACAGATCTGGTGCAGGGTAAAGCATGATTTGAGGAGTTTCGAAGAGCCACACAAGCAACTCTGAGAAGATCAAAGAGAAAGTATGTTAATGACATTATCATTGAGTCGGAAGCAGACTGAAGACGAAAAAAATCCATAGAAATGTTCCGAAAGGTGAAGAGTCGTAATAAAGAGGACTAGGCCATACATAAGACTGCAAAGACTAAGATTATGAAATCCTGACCAACATTAGTGAAATCCCGAAAGATGGAAGGAGTATTCAACCACCTTCTCAACTGTGATGAACCCAAAGTCTCTAATCACTGCTGCTCAAAGTGCCCCTCCCCACACTGAATGAGATCAAAATGCAAATCAAATAGTTTAAGAAGAATAAGAGGTCGGGTGAAGAGGCCTAGATGATCCATGCAGGAGGCGAGAAACTTGCAGAAAGACTACACCGGATGACACAAATGATCTTGACCAAAGTAGAACTACCAACAGAATAAAAAACGCTTCTGATCCATCCGTTTCGTAAGAAGGCTGACAAATTCAAATGTGACAACTATCGCGGAATTGCCCTGAATAATGATGCTACATTATCCTTGTAAGTACCATTCTTGGTTCCGGAGAAATGTGGGAACACTCAATGCAATACTAGCCCTACGAATTATCTTAGGTTAAAGATCGGCTAATCTGGCTTTATAACATTTGTAAATTTGGAGGATTTTTTTTTAAATGTTGAGTATATTCCACTCGTTAAAATTCTGGAGGTAGCAGGAAAAAAATTTGGGAAAATAAAGGTGACATACGCCTTTATAGAGCCCAT